>NC_047671.1:16227500-16527500 GCF_011762505.2 Arvicanthis niloticus
CCCCACAGTTTATTCATGTGTCAGTAAGTGCTGTTGCGCCTGCCCCATCCCATTCATCTCATTGAAACACTCTGACTAACTCTTGAGATGTTTTGGGGCATCAAGGAGAACTTCTGCCTCGTGATAGTTTGTGTCTACTTGTATTAAAGCACCATACAACTACTGAGAACAGTGACACAGGACTGGTTTCAGGGGTAGTCAAAGAGAAACCCCAATATTCTTTCCGTTCTTAGTCCAGTTAAATCCAGAAGTGAAGTGCAAATTGCCTGGGATTTTGTGAGTATGCGTGTTGGTTCCCACCTGTGTGCCCTGTTCCTCCCACTCCACAGTCCTATCCATGTAAGCTGCATGCTCAGGTAGGCTTCTTCCCTAACTGATTTCTTTCAGTTTAAAAAGGCCTCTTTAAAAATCCCTGCTTGGAGCTCCTCTGTGGATGGAAGTAAATACAGAATTCCCCCAAGGACACAGCTCAGACATGGACTTTGCAAAACTGCAAAAACAAATGAAACAGAATTGAAATCCTTGGGTTTGCCTTCAAAAGACGAAACAATAGGGCATTTCAATTTTCACATGATATTTCTTTTTGTCTTAATTTAATCATTTTTTAAATAAGTTAAAATTAAAATTAAAAATTTCAACTTCTTTTTAGGTTTATTATTATTCGTTAATAAATCTGGCCTCTTAGAAAATAAATGGTTTCTTCTCCTTTCTGTTCTGCCTCCATTCTCTTCTCCCCCTCTCGTCCTCATCTCTTCTATATGAAAATCCAGGCATAAGCAGCTGTCTCTTGATAAACTGTAAATAATTCTTCTGCTTGTTTCTATAGGATGTTCACATTAACATGTAGCATGAACATACAAGAAAAACCATTGATCTATGGAACTCCTATTTAGTCCACCTTGAGGTGACTGTGCACCTCAGTGTTTTACAGAATCTTTCTAGGTTAATAAAACAGCCAAGAAATAGGACAACTTAATTATTTTGTTCACTTAGATTCATTTCTATGGCAGGAGTCATTTAATCACACACACACACACACACACACGCACACGCACACGCACACACACCAGCAATCAAAACAAAAACAAAACAAACATAGAAACTTTGTAACTGATTCAGTGTTGACTATACCTCAACTTCAGGTCATTTTAATACCTATGGTCCAGCTGACAACTCCAAATAGATATTTCTTTCTCATGAATGAAAAAGCTGAAGAAAGGAAACCACTGCTGTTCTCAAAGTGTTTACCTCATCTGCTCTGTGTTGTGGAAATGGAACAGTTTGGTTGATTTGTAAGCATCTTCATCTTCGTAGTTTCTCCCAGGTGGGTTCTATTTCCTTAGTCTTGAGATAGAGCTGGATTTGTGGCTCTACAGAGAAATGAATATTAGAAGGGACTTTGTGGGAGTTTTAAGCTTAATCCTAGGATTTTGGTCTTCATCTTCTAGAAATTATCTGTCACATGAAAAGGCCCACTTTACCTGGTAGTTGGCATCTGGCCCTAAGGCTGTGTGAGGCCACACTAGACCATCAATCTCTAGCCGAGATACCAGATAAATGCAGCTACATGAATGATGTCAAAAGACACCAACAGAAGAATCACCTGGCTGAGCCCAGGTAGCTGGACAAACCCATGGAACTTTGAGCAAACAGAGGGCTGTTAATTTTAATACACTAGTTTTGGGATGGTTTGCTATTGTCCATATAGAAAGGTATATACCATAGAGAGGTATGAAATTCTGGAGTGAAAATTGAATGACTGTGACCCGGGAACACAGATTTAGTTTACCCCAAATTTCATGTTTTAACATAGTATCAGATTCAGGAAGTTTTTTATGGTAGTAGAACAAAGAAAGATGTAAATCAAGAGAACTTTTCACATGTGTTGGTAGAAACATCAGGTAGGCAGATTACAGCAAAGCTGGGCAATCAGACGTTATCTGATGACATTCTCAGCTTTTCGGGTGGTAGAAGCTAAGCTTCTGCTCATGCATTCTAAAAGGATCTACCTAATAGTCAAAAGGATGCTAGGTGACACACGGATATGGGCAATAAATGACCACTGAAGGGGTCAGATGACCAAGACATTTAACTCTGGACTCAGAATGTTTCAACCTCTCCATTGTCACCTGTCAGCCTTTGTGGGTAGTCAGTAGTTCTGTGTCTTCCTTTTGTGGATGTTCAGTGGAGGTGTGACTTCCTTTTGTGGATGTTCAGTGGAGGTGTGACTTCCTTTTGTGGATGTTCAGTGGAGGTGTGACTTCTCTTCACAGGATGTTCAGTGAATGAGTATCTTTCCTTTGTGGGATGTTCAATGGATGTGTTACTTCCCTTTGTAGACGGTCAATGAACATGTAACTCCCCTTCATAGAATGTTCAGTAGAGGTGTGACTTCCCTTCATAGAATGTTCAGTGGGTGTGTGACTTTTCCTTTGTGGGATGTTCTGCAGAGGTGTGACTTCTCTTTGTGGGATGTTCAGTAGAGATGTGACCTCACTTTGTTGGATGTTCAGTGAACCTGTGAAGATTTTGTGGGATGTTCAGTAGAAGTGTCACCTCCTTTTATAGGATGTTCAGTGGAAGTGTGACTTCCCTTTGTAGGATGTTCAGTGAAGGTGATACTTCTTTCTAAGAACTTTGGTTCATGCTGTGAAGCAATAGGCAGCAGATAAGACAGTGTCTCCCATTCAGATTCTTGCTCAAGATGTAAAAATGGCATTTTCTCTTTATTTGATAGTTTTCGTCTCCAATTCTTCAAAATCTCAAGGCCTCACATCTTAGAGATTGTAATGTTCTCAGAAGTCTCAGAGTTAAAAGACACTCTAACTGTGTTTCCCTTTACTGATCTAGCTTTTACCTCTTACCTACTTTTATGACATCATTTTTGCACCATTTAGTTTTGGACTTGGAACAAAAGACAAAAGTCACATGGACATAGAAGGAGTTTTGTTGTGAGATAAGCTTTCAAAAAAAAAAAAAAAAAAAAAAAAAAACCCACAATGTAAACCACAGGAGAATTGAGTTGTGATTGGTTAAAATATAAATAGACAAGGCAAAGGGTCAAGGAGCCAAAGCCTCTGGCTGAATTCCTGGAGACTCATTGATGCCGATCATCTTTGTGGATGGACCTTGCATGGGGGCGGTAGGAGGGTATTCACTCTAGAGATAAATTCAGTGATGAGACTCTGACTCGTTCTAGCTTCTTACCATAACATTTCAGAGAGATACGCTATTCTATAAAATCACACTGAGGATCCAGGCTTTAATGAAGCAAGCTTTCCCTTTTCTCTGTCAGTCCTCAGAAGGCTGAGCAGAAAGACCCACTGGTCCCCTAGACATTCTGTTCCTGAGTATCTTTGCATTAAGAGGAGTCTGAATGAGAAACTTGCATTTCAGATAAAACTACTTGTGTGTCCCAAAGCAGATTAATGCTCTCATGAGTTCCTAAACTACGCCAGTGAGCTGAGCATCTTTGGAAATCATTCACTAAACTGCTATTTTTAAAGTTAAGGTGCCTTTGCTGCAGATTGAATTGTGCCTGTGAGATATGTTCAAGAAAAGAATCATGAATTAAAAGGTTTCACTCTGGGAAATGCTTTTTATTCTGAAAATGCCCGCTCTATCTTACAGGGTTTATGGTGGCGAATTTTTGACCCCCGGGCAACAATTTTCAAAATCTATTTTAACCAAGAATGACTATTTTTGCCCCTCTGAAAGGGCCCATATCAAATGTATTTTTAAGCGAATGGCTCACATATTTTCTATTAAAAAAGAGAATCGTGAATGAGAAAGACTTTTCCTGTGAGAGGAGACTGAGCACTGGAGGAGCTGAATGGTAAAGATGGTGCCATATTCATGCCTGAGAGACTGCTGACAAAGGGGATGCCTGAAGCAGCAGGGAAGCCTTTCAGGAGAAATCAGCAAGAGGACATTGATGTGTAACTTCTCTGAGCAGGAGCCTGAACCCAGGGATGCTGCTGATAATGAAGCATCCTGTTCTATCCCCCCTGAACTTACCATCTCATATGTGCAGTTGGTACTACAGCTGGAAACTTGCAACTACAAGAACTGGTACAGTAAGAAGAACAGTAGTGAGAAGCAGGTCAGATAGGGGACATCTCCACAGTGCAAATTAAGTAAGTGCAAAAGGAAGATGTGATGGGCTCAGGATGCTACCTAAGCTCAGGGGGAGTCAGGGGTATTGAGGGTGAATTCTGAGGGAAGATGTTTCATGATATACAGTTGCAGTTGTGTTCAGACCAGACAATTGGGCAGGATTTGGAAAAGCTGAAAGGGTTGGGGACTGTAATCCACTTGGAACACAGGAGAAAGACTCTTTCATGGGGTGACTAAGGAAAGAGGCACAGAAGCACATCATGCAAAGCATGCCTTGGGAAAGCAAGTAGAAGTATGTTATTGGGGAAGGTGTGTGTTGCCAGAGTGTTAGGAGCTGGAGGGATGCTCAGTGGTTAGAGTTCACTGGTTGTCTAGTTCCAGAGAGTCTAGCTCCCTCTTCTGTCCTCCATGAGTACCTACACATATGGTGCACATACATACAAGCAATCAAAACACACACACACACACACACACACACACACCTTTAAAAATCAATAAAAGCAAATTTAAAAAACAGAATACTGGGAAGGCTGTTACTGCTCAAGGTACTTAGCCTACAACATCTGGGTAATGGGCATCACAAATAAATCTTTGGTGCTTCAGACATTTATTAAGTCAATCAAACGACTAAAGGCAACGTGGGATTTGAATTGAAGTCAATTTCCTAAGTTACAAACCCATAGAAGATGTCCCAGTCTTCCCACTTTCAGATTACAGGAAGTGGTTATGATCATAGCTTCTCTATTTTATTGGGATCAAGCTGAAAACCATTTTCTACCCAAACCTGAATTTAAATATGACATACAGTCAATTTTTAAAATATAAAACCAAGCGCAACAAACTTAAACTCTGATCTGTTTCCACAATCTCCCACCTGGTCATGTGTGCACAACTGCACATATGTGCGTGCTTACTCAAAAGTGTTGTTAAAAATACTCAAGAATAAGAAAAAATGCATTTGGGTCATTTCTCTCTCTCTCTCTCTCTCTCTCTCTCTCTCTCTCTCTCTCTCTCACACACACACACACACACACGTTGCAGAATTGATCACTGGCTGTTCTAAAATGAGCTATACACTGTCCAAATTAAGTTAATTATAATACCTTCTAAGTAATTTAATGATAATAAGAAATGGTTGTTGTAATAGTTTCCTCATTCTAAATATAATGTTCAAGTGTGAACCTGGTTATAAAACCAACTTTTCTCCAAGATGATGTCACTGAGTTGTGTCATCAGATGCTCAGCACTTTGGTTTGTTGTGACAGTTGGAAGCACAGAGATAACAGAGATCTGTTCTCTGTGGCCCACTATGCACCCAGCTTTTCCAAGGGCCTTGGACCTGTGTATTGGTCCCCACTGTCAGTGCTTCTATGCCCTGTTACTGTGTAGGAAAAAGTGGGTGAGAAAGCCCTGCCTGCTGTGTACCAGCATTGCGGGCCTCATCCACACAGCGATGAGCGAGGGTTAGCAATGCTGTATTTCCATTTTCTGAGCAGTGAGGGAATCTCACGTCTGTATTGATTTCAGTAGGAAGGATGTCTGCTTGAAACAGTGAGCTTGAGAGAAAAAGAATAGGCTCATCCCAGGCAGAATTGCACTTTCTGGAGTGTTGCCACAAACGTGCACTGAGATAAATGCCCGGAAGCTAAGCAGTATATGGAGTTCATGTCCTACGTGAGGAAAGAGGGTAGACTGAATAAGCTTTGACATTTTCTCAGTTAGGGGACTGTTTAGAGCTCAGTTGCCTACAGGAGTGATGTGCTAAAGGACAGTTCTGCTTTGCTCAGAAGAACACAAAACGTGAAATGATATCTTGTGTAATCTCTTACTTTCATAAAGTCCCAAGCAAAATTGTTCTGGGATATCATTTTATATAAAAACCCCAACTAGGTGGGTCCTTTTTGCTATAATTTTAAGATTAAATGGCCTGGAAGGTGGAGCCAAGGGAATGGTTTCCATTATGGCTTTCTGTAGCCATGGAGTTCACTGGGCCATGCGATATGAAATAGTATCAATCGTTCCCTTAAAGAACCCTGCATTGGCACTGCCTGGACTGCTCAGTAGATAAAGCATTTGCCACACAGTGAGGACTCCGACTGCCACACAGCCAGAACCCATATAAAACCAGGCATCCAGGCATGGTAGCATGCATCTGTAATTTCAGAGGTTTATCAAAGGACTAAAGACAATGTAAGATTTTGAATTGTGTTCCTGCTCAAATAAGGTAGAAGACAAGGACTGTCCTCTGACCTCTATATATGCTTCATGGTATGCATGTATCTGTGCTCACATGGAATTTACACATGCACGGGCACACACACACACACACACACACACGTTCCACTACCACCACCGCTTTCCCTGTCACCACCGCCACCACCACTACCACATAAAAAATAACCAAGCATTTTGACAAAGGGGTTTGAACCTTAATATACTTAGTGATCACCAGAGTTGGTTGAAAAAAAAAATTGCAAAGTTTGCATTCTATCTATCCCCAGTGAGGCTGATTTCAGGAAGAACTCTGAATTTTCACTGTAACAAATGCCTAGGGCATTCTGACGTGCTCCTTACTCTATGAGCTCCACCTTGAGAAATGCTGAGCCAGGGCTTTATGTCTCAAGAGATCATGACAGATCTTTTGCATGGAGGAGAGGAGTGAGTAAGGATCTAGGGCACTGGTATGATAAGATGCTATCCCCTATCCCTGTTATCTAAGGGAAAACATTACTGAATGTAGTTTCTCTTTCCCCAGGAACTGCCCAAACTTGTCTGTTCTCTGGGTGCTAAGAGAGCATTGTAGTTTTTTTCTGACAAATTTGCAACTAAATGAAGACAGAGGCCATGATGGCTGAGACAGCAGGCTGGGAAGAATGGGAGTCAATGTCATCCTGCATTCTCTTTATTTCCAAAACTGATTCTCATTTGTGAGTAAAATGGAACACCCGTGCAATTTCCTGTTCTAGTCATTAAACAAATATTTAAATTTAATGAACCTCCCAGACAATTGGTGGCCAATGGGAAACTTTCTCGTCAAGTTCTTTTGGTGAACTTTTATAATATGTTGATAGATTTAAAGTTATGTAGCAAGCTAGAGAATACTATGCACAAGTCAAAAGAAATACAAATTAATATGTAGCAGCATAGATGAATCTTAAAAAACTGAATAAAAATGTAAGATGCAGAATTACATTATCATAAAAATACTATCATCTATGATCAGCCTATACCTATCTATCATTCATCTATCTATCTATCTATCTATCTATCTATCTATCTATCTGTCTTCTATATATCTGTCATCTATTTATGTATATCTTGCACAGACTAATGCTACTAAATTTTAAAGATTGGACACATACATCAATGAAAATATGAAAGATGGAATGGAAACATATGCATTAAGTAGATGATAATGAAAACTTATTTTGGAAAAGAGAAACTGAAATTGAGAATGGTAAATGAAGGGGAAATTAAAAAACAAAGCAAAATACAGCAGGGATTGGCCTAGATCAATGCTGATTGTAGTCCTTGAACCAAGGAGTACAATACATGCAGTTTTCAGTCCCTGACGGACGAATAGAAAAATGTCCAAGCCTTGATCCTCATTTTACAGAATTGTTGATTACTTGGAGTTATTAAATAAGAAAATACACTAGAAAATTAAATAATAGATGAGAAACAGCAGTAAATAACATGAAGCTTAGAGGGGAAAAAAGAGGGGGGAAAGAAATCCTTACAAGACAAAGGGTTCAGAAAAGACAAATGTTTTCTAGATCAGCTGTGGTCCTCGGATGCATTCCACAGTGTCATCAGAATTTAGAAGTCTCTTATTTTCATCGTTTGTCCTGTGGTCCAGAGGGATAAGTTCCAGGATAAGCCTGTACTATTTCAACATCCAAGGAGAGTTTTATTTACTTAGTCTCCTTATACATAGACTATATGTTTGAAATTTAAGTGAAGAAAATATTTACCTTGGTGACCTATTTCTTCCACTGAGTTTTGTACTTCTCAGGCTCTCTGAGGTCAGGTGATGTTTATAGAAAAGTTTTCTATAGAGACACGAGCTGTTCTGCCTTGCCGTTGTTAAGACAATATGAGCATCTCTGGTCTCAGAGGCTTAAAGCTAACATCACAGAACTAACATGGTGCTCCTGGACTGCTGTTCCCCCCACAGTGGCCCAAGGGGTCTCCATTGAATATTGGCCATCTTACCCACTTTGCTCTCAGTTTGTGCAAGGCGTCTTTTCTATTCCAGCCACCTAAAAAGGAGAAAAATTGACAGACCAGGTTTAGGGAGAGATGTAACCGGTGGCATCACATTACTTCTTATTATATCCTACTGGCTAGGCTTGGTCCTGTGACTGACAGAAAGGCTGGGGAAGATTCTCAGAGCCATGAGTAGATGATGGGTCTATGATATAACTCCCATTTATACATCCATTACCATCAACTCTTCTTTATAGAAGGTACAGAAAATGGGGACTGACTGAGGTGGCGGGAAGTGCACTTTTCATGTAACTTCACGTGCATGACCTTTTAACCACATGTTTGACAGGCTCTTTTTCCTTCCTCACTTTGTTTCATTGACTACAAAACAAGCGAAAGGCCATACTCAGAGCTCTCTATCACTATTTAGATACTGATACAGTCCTGCTCTGTAACTGACTGAGATACTGAGCCCATGGATGGGCTCTCTACTTAAAATCTGCACCAGAAGTCCTGACTATTTTGTTACAATGACTGGCCACAGAGACCCCAAGGTCTGCAAACCTCAAGATGCTTACTGCATGGCCCTGTGCAGAACAGGGTGCCTTATGTAAAGAAACTATGTGGAAACACAGTGAGCATACTTACATGCTTCCTAGCAGAGAACACATGGTGAGTCACAATGGGGCTGATTTTCCTTTTCTGTTTTCCTTTGTTTCCTCTGCCTCATATTTTCAGGGCACTCGATAATTCCCCCCATTTCCGTAGATTTAGCACAGAATCATCGTGGGCTTACTACATGGTAGGCACTGTTTGTACTGCTGCACACTGAGTGTCTGTCTTCTTCAGCTCATATTTTCCCGGGATAGGGAGACAACAGATAAACATATGAATGTGTAATACTCTGTCTCCTAGTTCACCCCAGGAAGATGAATGTGGCAAGGCACAGTTTTCTGTTTCTGTGTAATTTGAACTCACAGCTAATGTCTTGCTCAAGCCCAGCTTCTTTCACAAGATTCCCATGTCTTTGTCTCTTTCCTGGCTCCTTTTGGTTTGCACATCTAAGGCATTGATGTCATTTCCCCCTGAATTGGATTTCTTTGGAACTCTGCTCCATCAGAGATTATAAATTTATTAGTGATGAGGGAATTTTTTTCTTCAATAGCAGCATTTCTAATAACTGTATGAAATTGGTAAATAGCTTGAATTAAACTAAGTGTTAGTATATACCAACTTGGTGTTTTTCCCACATAATCTGTAATCCTCCAAGTTTATGACCTCACTGTGACCCACCAGTCACTTCCAGAGGGCAAGAGAGGATGTCCCAATTCTCAGCAGCTGGGATCCCTTCTGACATCAACTGCATTTATGGGTCTGTGTGAGCCATAAAATTTACCTTTCCCTTTATATCAAAACTACACAAAATCTTCCTAATTGATTATAACCTGGCATTTTGCCAGTCAGGAGGAGAATACTACCAATTAAGCAAATTAAAGACACAGAAGAAGGTTTAACCTACCCTGGTTTAATCCCTTCACCTACCTTAGAGTTCATGGGCTGGTCTTCTGGGAGAAAACCAGATTACTTGGCTAGAAGGAAACTCATGTTGGAGGTTGAATTAATTAGTGCTCAGGGCCAGCCAATTTCTCCCATGCACAGGATGAATAGGGTTATTCATAAAAGGACACCTGGGCCGGAAGCGGAGGAGCTGAAGCTGACCCTACCAGCCTGGTCTCTGAGAATAGAATGGAAATCTGTCATCAGAACAGATGATCATCGGGGAGGGAGGGCGCAAAGGCCAGAGGTGTTTTTAGGAGGTGAGTGAGAAGGAAATGAAGAGTTGTAACCTGTTATTAATTAGCATGGTCTGGGAAGATGACAGAGCTAGGCTGTGGGTCATAAGGATTCTGCATGATGCTTGTTGCTAAGTCCTTCACTGATGGGACCCATTTCTGTGATTGATGGACATGGTAGACTAATTTTAGTGTCTTGTTTACTCCAGCACCATCTCTGAAATTCCCAAGAGTTTTTAACCACATTTGGAAATAGCTGTTATTTGGAGTTCTGGAGTGCCCATAATGTTCTCAGATACCTACCTTCTTCCTCAGGATGCTCAAGCTCCACTGAAACAGAAAGTCAGCCTGTTTATGTTTGGTACGTGTGTTTTTACATTCATAGAGGACAAGGTGGCAACCAGCCTGGCTTGGCAATTTGGTGAGATTCTTGCCTCTGTTCATGGTTCTTTGAAGACAAGACTATATAGGTGACATGAACTTGCCTTACATTACATTACGACCACATATTCTTTTACAAAAATGTCAACTACCCTGACCTCCTGGAAGCCAGGCTGTGTGCTTGAGGTCTTGCTTTATGGGCAACTTGCTTGTTAGGTACACTTTATGAAAAAATATTGCAGCCAGTGACTGTTCAATGGACTTGTTTGTCTTGTGAGTTTTCATTTCTGTGTTCATGAAGTCTTTCCCCTGACAATTTGACCCCTCAGGGTACCAGATTTCATATATCCATCAATGCAGAGTGGTTTCATTTCCAGGATTGTGTGACTATTTTTCTAGTATTGTTTATAATACTGAGCTGAAGCAGCTGAAAAAATTTCTCTGGAAAGTAAAGACATATCCATGTTTATCATCAGTGAACTTATGGTTCATTCGATCTATCTATCTATCTATCTATCTATCTATCTATCTATCTATCTATCTCTATCTATCATCTATCTATTATGTGTATGCATGCATGCATGTATGTATATATCTATCATCTCTCTATCATCTATGTATCTATGTATCTATCTACCTATCTACCCATTTATCATCTATTTATCTATAAATCTATCATCTGTCTATCATCTATCTATCTATCTATCTATCTATCTATCTATCATCTATCTATCAATCATGTATGTATGCATGCATGCATGTACATGTCTATCGATCCTCTATCATCTTTGTATTTATCAATCTACCTATCTATCATCTATTGTCAGGGGCAGCCCTGCTTATACACTGAAAACCTAAAATCAGCAATAGGCCCAACATACATGCCTGCTAACACAAAGTCTTGGGTCTCTGTGGAAAAACACTAAAACAGATAGCTATAAGCTATTGTAAACAGGCAGCTTTGGTGAAAATTTACCAGCCTGGATAGTCATAGACCTTGTGGATAGGCAGGCTTGATGGATAGTACCAACTTAGATAAGGACAAGTGATTCATAAACAAGAGTCATAGTGATCTGTTCCCTGAACCTTTACCCAGCTGATACTCTGTTCTGGAAGGTATCTGTACTCCCCTTGAACACCTATGCTCCTGCATCATCCCCTTCCCCACATCCTGCCTTTTTGTGATTATAACCCCTGTGTGAAAAAAGTAAAATTAATGATTTGATCAGACTATAGACAAATCGTGGTTCTTTGCGTTTGCCTGTTTCCCCCATCTTCTCTTTCAGGTGACCTCCCCAGACTCCTGTTTACTGCCCTGCTGGACAGGGCAATCTGTCTGTCTATCATCTATCTGTTTATCTATTAATCTATCATCTATTAATCTATCATCTATCTATTTATCTATCATATCTTTCTCTCTCTCTCTTTCTCTCTCTCATCTGTCCTAACACATACAAATGTATACAATAACACCAATATCATTATAGGAATTTGCTTCTGTCATTTATTAAGCACTTTCTATATGTCTAACAATAATGCTAAGAGTAATATAACACTTCCACTCTAAGTGTAACTATTAATGTCACCCTTGTTTTACAGATAAAAAGTCTGAGGTTTAGATTAAACAACTTTCCCAGAGTCTGCCAACCTAATTCTAGACCCCAAGCTCTCAGTATACTGTCTAGAGTTATTACAGTCACTGAGATAAACTGTCCTGGCAAAATAGCAACTTAGGGGAGAGAGGGGTGATTTTAGCTCACAGTTTCAGGTTACAGTCCATAATTTCATGGAAGTGAAGACTGAGGGAGTTGAAACAGGATGTAAAGTCACATTCACAGCCAAGTGCAGATAGAAAGATAAACACACACATATTTCTTTGTGCTAAGCCCCATTTCTGCATTTAAATGACCCAGGACCCTCTTCTTAGGGAATGGTGCCACCCCCAATTGCTTGGGTCTTCTCTTGTCATTTAAAATTAGTAATTAAGACAACCCCTCATAGGCCAACCTGATCTAGTCAACTCCTCATCAAGCCTTTCTTCTCAAGTGATACTAGGTTGTGTCAGGTTGACAGTTAAGCTATTATAGTCTTTAATATTAAAATTATCTAATTTTATATAGATAAAAGATGAAGGAAACTTAGCCCAGCTTACTTGACATGTTCTCAAGGCACTGTGTTCACTGTGTTTATACATATTTCCACCTGATGCTCTGAATTGGCTTGCTGTTTTCTTCTTAAGGGCAAGTAGGAACAGGGCTTCCTGCTTAGGAGCTATGTACTAACAGTGCAGATCGGTTAAATGCATTTATGAGAGAATATGACTCTGTATTGCACTTAGACATAAAAATAGAAACACTTAAAATTCATGCTTCTCTTAAACAGTACAACAGGGAGATTATAACTGCATTTATTACAAATGCTTTCAAATTAAACTGGCTTTTTCAGATCTTTGTAACTACAGACTCAATTCTAAAAATGTAAACTTAGAAAGGAGATTAAAAATAAAACAACAATTAATGGAGTGAGAGCCTGTCCAATTCCATCTCATCTGAAATGAATTTATCAACTCTAGGTGCACTGATGGCGAATTACACATGATTGTGACTTTCCAAAGGTATCGCAGACATTTCATATTTGGGTCACATGTCGACTAAAGCATACACCTACGGAACCTACCAGCAGGAGAGGCCGAAGGTGTGGCTCAATGGGAGAGCACTTGCCTAGCATGCTGAAGGCCCTGGACTAGATTGTTATCATCAAACCAGTCTCATTCTATTAACCACCACCAACAACAACCAAAAACTAAAAACCACCACCAATAAAACACTTCCAAACAAACAGATATCAGCATTCTCATCTGTCTTTATTTTGAAAGCCAGGGAACCCAGTAGGTGGGCTCGCAAATTATAACAAAAATTAGAAATTGTCAAATGCTATCCTTTTTGTGCTATCATTTTTTTTTCTGGGTTAGTCAACAGTTAGGTTTTCTATGCTGCTAACACGGGGATGGAGTTGTTAATACAGCATCTGCAACAAAGGGATTTCAGTCAACCGCTTGAAAATTGTCTTTGAATAGAGAATGAGTGTATTTTTGTGATCCAGTAGTTTCTGTTATCAAGGAGGTGACTTAACTGTATTTTCTCAAAATTTACCAGAAATTGATTTAGTTCAGTCTTGATGTAAATGTAGAATTCCATGAAATGAATGGCAATATAGGCCTTGGGAAATTAACAGAGCTGAGTTCTTTGGGTGCTGGAACTCAGGCTCTTGACCCCTCTACCACCCAAGCTTTTTGGAAGAGTCCCACGATAGATGCTAGAGGCAGTGTGTACATGGTAATCATTAGGTCATCAAATGTGTTTGATGATCTTTTAGATACACCCTAGATTGTGATTCCTGTCTTTTTTAGAGTTTACTGGGACTGTGTGAATGTTTATGACCAATGAACAATCCACCAGTTGGGAAGTGTGGTGTTTCATGCCTCTTTAAAATTGTATTGGCAGCCACTGTCCTCTGAGCTCCTGTATCCTCTGCAATGGAAGAAAAGCAATGAGTTTTATACAGCTATTTGGTTGATCTGGTTCATTTAATGGAGTGTTATAGGGAAGCACTGGCACAAAGAGCTAAATATTTTGAGGAGAAACCAAACTGAATGCTGGGCAGAGGCACTTAAATCACTAAAGATTATATCATTAGTGTTTATTATTGTATTATACTGTAAAATAACTTAGCCCATAGGCTAATATTGCTTGTAAAAATATTACAAGTATGTCCAGGTCTAAAAAATACTGGTCATAATACCAGTACTTGGGAGATTGAGGCAGAAACATGCCAAGTGAAAGATAAAGAGTTTCTGTTTCCACCTTAAAAAACAAACAAAAATCACCAGAGGTTATTGAGTGAGTGAATAGATAGATAGACTTTCCTTTCATATAAAGTTTTGTTGTAAAGGTGCTGTAACTAAAAACAACAAAGAACCTGCTACCGTGTTTTATGAAATGGCAGTGGGAAGTGAAACAAAGGTTCAGAAGTGGCCCCAAGGATGTGGAGAAATTCCGTATTTAACAACGGGACTTCTGTAGATGACCGAGTCAGCACAATGTTGGGAGAATTTGTATCTAGCTCCAGTTTGTATGTAGCTCTCTATTTCATAGATTAAAATGAATTTCCAATTGATTAATGACATACATTTGAAGGCATAAACTTTTAAACTTCATTGGAATCTTTGATGCTAGCTTTAAAAAGAAAATAAGGGCTGGCCTAGGATTACAGTAAAATTTAAACATCAAAAGCTTGTTTACAAATGTATGAAAGGATGTGCCATATGCAGCAGTCTGCATGATTTGGAAAGCAACACATACTGGGAGCAAATGACAACTAAAAATAAGGCAGTTCATGGGGAAAGGTTCATAGCTATTCCACAAATAGCTGATGGTTAAGAAAACCTACATCATCAGTTGCCAGAGAAATGCGAATCAAATACACATGTACTTCCCCTACCCCGATTAAAGAAATGTGTCATAAACAAGTGAGAAGAGTTGCGTGTGCATCACTGGGAAGCCCCATGTGTCTTACCGGGGACTGTAGGACAGGACAGGAACTGTGGAAAACAACTGTTCATTCTCTTACCAAGGGAGACATTTCCTGGCTCCACAACGGAATGATTTTGTGACTGGCTGTCTTGTAGAAACTCTAAATAAACACACACATGTGTGGCAATGCTCACAGTGGCCCTGGTAGCCATAGCAAGAATCTGAGATAATAAAAATATGTATTGATGGGAATATAATTCTAGAGTATTTTTAGATACATAGATTAGGGGAAAACAGCTGGACCTCATACTCTCTGGTGACTCTGAATTCATATTTGAGAAATAAGACTCAATGAGTTGAAGTAAAGCATGAGATTGTGCATTCAGAATGATTCCTCTCTGAAAGTGCTTAGGTGGAAACAAGTGAGCAGCAGGCTGGGCATGGTTCAGTGCCTCCAGCCAAATCCTCCTGTGACCAGTGCTGCTATATCAGTGGTCCTCAACCTTCCTAAAATCTGCAACCATTAATACAAGTTCCTAGTGTTGTGGTGACCCCCAACCATAAAATTATTTTTGTTGCTACTTCAGAACTGTAGTTTTGCTGCCGCTATGAATCATAATGTAAGTATCTATGTCTTATGATAGTCTTAGGAGACCCCTGTGAAAGGCTTATGAGGCCCCAAGGGGATCATGATCCACACAAGTTGAGAACCACCGTTTGCTATCTAGCTTGTGTCATTCCAGGGCTTCCTGCTTCCTGCCGTTCATGGATCAACAGTACATACTAATACGCTTCTCCAAAGATATATGAGAATGTCTTAAAAATAAATGTTCACTAAACTTTCAACAAGAGATATCCTTTCACTGGAACTTCTAGGAACATGGAAATTCTTTCTTCTCTACACATCTTACAACCCTCTCCAGAGTTAGATGGATGCTCTGAAGTCACTGTTCACAGATGCCTCTGAGATTCCTAGTAGTGAGAAACAGAAAAGAAGAAGGGGAGAAGGAGGAGGAAATTTTTTACTGGCAACAGTTTCTTTTTTTTTTCTTTAATTTTAACTACATTGTAAATAATAATATAATTATATTAATTATGATATTAATTATAATAATAATTGTTACTTGATAGTTTTGGTTTATTTTTATTTTTGCACACTCTCCACGTCTAAGATGTCTGCCTCTAAAACAGTATAAGACAACTTTTTCATGCTTAATCTTTTCAGGCATTTTTCTAATGATGCTGCTCAACTTTTCCCCCAAATCCCAGCAATAACGACATTAGCAATCTCTGTGCTAGGCTGAAACTCAGCTTTTTGTACACACTAGGAAAGTACTGTATCATTGGGCTCTAGGCCTAATTGCTAGTAACATTTATATAGAGAGCATTTATTTGTAATAGGTTTTTGTCTGGGTTTTCTTTCAGCTCTCACAAAGCCCTGTAAGAATATCTCCAGGTTATAGATACATCTACCGAGGCCCAGGTAAGTTAAAAATCTACACTGAATTTATGAGCGCTTGAGCTGCAATTCGAGCTGAGTAGTCTAGTGTCATAGTTTGCCTTCCTGCCAACCACACCTCCACACTTCTGTCATTTTGTATCAGCCAGATCTCTACCTGACACAATAAATCTGTTTGTTGCAACACAGTTCCTGGCTGTGGAGCTTCCAACACACCTGTGTGGTGCTCATATGGATGGATGGCAAGCAGACCTTCGAGGTTAGGATTGCTGCCAGGAGTTGGTTTCACGCTGTTCTGTCTGATCCTAGGAGTCAAGTCTAAGCAGTCTATCCTGCTAGACTGGTTTGAGGTTTCCATTACAATCTGGTTTATTTTTAATCAATTGATTTAATTTAATTTCAACACATGGAATAAACAGCACATACTTTAAAATTCCAGTCGTATAATAAATGTTAGTAATGTGTCTCCCTCTTGCATCCTCTACACGACCCCTGGATGAATTTCCTATGCTATTGAACTTAGCAGTTTCTTGAAGTCTGCAGAGAGGGCATTTTATAGACAAGCAACTATGCATATGTAAAAATCTCTTAGAAATTAAACACTTTTCACTTAGCTTCATGTTAGGGACGATGCTGAACACTTTTTAATTAATCTTCTCCATGGTTGGATGAAGCTGGTTTTACTATTATCCATATTTTTGCTGATGAGGAATCTGATGTGTAGAACTACAGAGAATAGCCGATACTTGGTTTCATGGTGTCTGGCTCTGCTGCATCCTTGCAGGGCTCTAGACATGAACCTGACCAGAGTCACAAGGGATTGAAGAAACAGCACACACACACAGACATGCAGACAGAAGGCTGGGGTTGGGCCAATTGGGCTCTTTGATGGACTCGCAACATTTTATTACATACATTTGAGCAGAGAGACAGGGTTATTGAATAAAGATGAACAAGCCAGCAGGAGTTGCAGTGTACAGCTGAAGCAAGGGGACACCTTTAGCTAACCTGAGCAGCAGCGGTCTCTATAGGGAGCAGTCTTCAGGCCATAAGCATCTAGGCTGGGAAAGCTAGGGTGGACATTTTCTGCACACACTGTCAACATCCATACACAGACCAGAGGGAGGCTTTCTACCACTCTGAGCCTCACCCTATGGGAAGGTTTTGCCATTCCCATGGCCTGTGGCTACGGGGTCCTTGACTTGGACATGCCCATGTTAACAGCACACATGCACTCAAAACCTCATTTCTTCAGGGTTCCCTTTGCTCCCCACATGACTCCAGAGCCCATGTTTGATTTTAAAGGAGAAATAAACAAATCTTTAAAGATATATATATATATATATATATATATATATATATATATATATTCTCTGCAAGAGGAAAAAGATTATCTCCACTAATCAGAAGAAAATAAGATCATTTGTATGTTTTATAAGAATTGTTATATGATTTTCATATCATAAAAGTTACTCTTTCATTCCCACACTTTATGCTTTAGGGTCTATACTCAGAGTCAGACAGCCATCATTTGAGTTTAGAACAGCAGTTCTCAACTGGTGGGTCGTGACTTTTTTGGGAGGATCCAAACGACCCTTTCATATCAGATGTGAGTCTCATTTCAGATATCCTGCCCATCATATATTTACAGTATAATAAATAACAGTGTCGCATCAGATATTTAATAAGATAATTAACCATCAGATAATTAATAGGACCTGTAACAGTAGCAAAATTATGGTTATGAAGTAGCAACAAAATAATTTTATGGTTGGGGGGGTCACCACAACAGGAGGAACTATATTAAACGGTTGCAGTGTTAGAAAGGTTGAGAGCCACTGGTTTAGAACATTTAAATCATGCCCCAAAGAAACAATGAATAAATTAGTAGTAACCCTCTAGCCCCTCCTACCAGCTGCCCATACTATCAGCAACTACTAGTATCCTATATTTTCTAGATCAATAGGTTTATCTGCCTTGGATTTTCTATATAAACAGGATCTCTCTCTCTCTCTCTCTCTCTCTCTCTCTCTCTCTCTCTCTCTCCATATATACACACACACATGCATACACATGCATACACAAGCATACATGCACGCACATGTATAACTTTAATTTTTTCAAATCCTATTTTTAATGATGGTTCTTAGATGCTTTACCCTTTCTTGTAACCCACCACTCACCAGAGGTAGTGGAAAAGAAAGGATACAGGGGAAATGGGCCTGTTTAGAAAGGTTCTTTGGAGCAATTCCTGTCTGTGTTGTCTGGAAATTGGAGTTTCAGTTCACAGGTTAGCAGGCAGAGGCAGCTCGATCCACTCACAAACACCTCACAGATACCTTCGCAGTCCAGTTCAGTAGCATCGGGTTAGCAACAGCGATGGCAAGACCTAGCAGAGACAGCCAGGCTAATTTCTAAGCTACATGGTAACTTTCTGTTGACTGTAACAGGAGTTGTTGCCAGATGGTTTTCTGTACTGTACTGGCCATTTAGTGTTGTATCTCCATCAGCAGCATAGGAGGCCTAATGTCTCCACGTCCTAGAAATGAAATCCAGTGAGGCAGCACCTCTTTGGGCTTTGATTTTCATTTACCTCAGTGACTAGTGAAGCCAAGCATCTTTTCACATCCTATTTGTGAATCATCTTTTTAGGAAGTTCTACTCTCCCCCCGCCCATTATAAGTCAAATGATCTTTTCATGACTGACAGTACACTGGCCTTTGAAATAGATTCTGAACACAGGATTTTACCACTGCTCTTGGTTTTCCACCAGAGCTCAAGAACAAGACCCTGTTGCTGACGACATTATGTACTTTGGTTGTGGGACATGAGACATCAAGTTGGTACCAAACAGAGGGATCTTTCTCCCTGCTTACTAGCTTTCATAGTCATGAAAGGTATTACATAAGCTGCTGGGGCAGAGGTAGGTCATTAATAGTCTTACTAAGCTGTGAACCCTGTGAAATATAGCAATTGGCATGGCAAGACAGACATACAATTGTACAATAGAATTCCTGGTACAATAGTGTTAAACGTTATGGGGACAACCAACCAAGTTCTAGTTGGACTTAATGCCCATTTCACTGGAGGAGATGTATACGTGGCACTATAAGTCTGGCCAAGAACTCAAGTTTGGGAAATTAACAGGCTTCAGGGGTGAACTGACTGCTATTATTCTGCTAAATTGACATAGTGTCAATGTCCTCTAAATTTGTACCCCTGTAGACTACACTATAAACTACTACTGTAGTTCATATCAGGATAGACTAGTGCAGCTCTCAAGCTTCATCCGAGAAATTTCTTCATGTAGGTGATGGAGGCTAGCTAAAACACCTCACAGAAAGTCAGAAAGAAGAAAATAGATATTAGCACATTCAGCCACAAGTGAGACATCTATGTCATGTCTCTCATAAGGCTCAGGAACCGTGGCAGAAGAGAACAAGAATACAACAGTATCTTCTGGACATGACAGGACCACTATACTCCTGAATTCACACCAACTGGAGTTGTCTGCACGACATCTAGCTTGGGTTGGGGGAAATCACAAACCTAAATCCCTAAAAGCATTGATTGTTATATAAGCTGCTGGGGCAGGGGCAGAGCACCAATATCCTCAATAGTCTTACTAAGCTGTGAACCCTGTGAAGTACTGATGGCTTCTGGGGAAGGGATTGTCGGTTTGTTTTAAAGGCTGACCTGTCAATCATGCTCCGACGAATGACCCCATGAGTATATAAACTGTACAGGTTGGACTCAGTGGGTTATTTAAAAAAGAAAAAAATGAGGAGGGAGGGAGTCAGCTGGATGTAGGAGGAGTTGGAGGGAGGAGTGAGGGAGAATATGATAAAATAATCATGTCAAATTCTCAAAAAAATAATAAAGATATTTAAAAAGAACAAAAGTTGCTATATAGTGGTGCATGCTTATAATCTCAGTACTGGGGAAACAGGAGGATTCCTAGGAGTTGCTGGCCAGCCAGTCTAGCCTAACTGGTGAGATCCAGATCAATCAACATCCTGTCTTAAAGGAGTGGACAGAGTTTTAAAGGTAACAACTGAGATTGTTCTCTGGCCTCCACATGCACGGGCATGTACATGTACCTGCATATACCCCAATACATGCTCTTACACACATAAACATGCACGCATCAAAAGTTATTCTTGACTAAGTACACATTTTTCTATGCTGACTTACTACTGTATGCAGCCAGGCAAAGAGGTGGAGGATGCTGAAGGCATTTTACAGTGTGAGGTTTTTGTCAGATAGTCATTGCATTGACTTTCTTAAAGGATCATCTGTGATGGCTACTCTTAAATGTCAACTTGACTACATCTGGAATCAATGAAAAGGCAAGCTGCTGGGCACTCCTGTGAAGGAGTTTCTTGATCAGGCCATTTAAAGTAGGAGGACTTATTCTAAACGTGACTGGTGCCTTCTGGAGGCAGCCCAAATAAAAGGACATGGAAGAAGACTGGTTTTTGCCTGTTTTCCCTTCTTTTGCTGGCAAGCTCACTTGTACTATATCTGTGCTTTTTTTTCTTCTGATATTAGAACCATTCTTTTTGGTGTTCTGACATAATCTGAAAACATGCACCTCTCCAGGAATCCTCTGGACCTTCAGCACCAGATTGGGACCGCTGAGAAATCCAGGCTCTGGATGGAGTAACTACCTGATTCCCATCCTCTGCAGAGTCAGTCTGCCAATGTTGAACTACCTGGGCCATTTTATGTAACCCAGTCTACACATATGCATCTAATATATATATTTCTATTAGATATGTTCATGTAGAGAATCCTAATACCATCTACTGTGTTGGCTCAGTGCGCTGCAGTCTTTGGAGGTAGTTCCTTGAGCTTCAGAGTTAGACTTGGGCTGTGTGACAGCATGCTTGTTCACAGTTCTTTCATCACATTAAACTCATGTTTCTTTTTCAAGGAGATACCTTTATTTACCTGGCTGGCTTGGCATGCTGCGTATCCCATTGCCGGTTTTTCTCAGATACTGTGAAGAACAAAGCATTTAATCACTCAGAGGAAATGCAAAGCGGGAAGTATTCAGTTTGGAATACAGAGGAAGTATCAGAGATTCACTTCCTCCGATGCACATACTGGCTGAGTTACTGCCAACTCTGGTGGAAGCATTAAGCCACCAATCAGAATCCAAGTCATTACATGCTGACACTATATCACTCAGTAATATGGAGTTTGTATGTAAAAGTGGGGTATAGGGGAGGGGGACACTCCAAGTTCAGCAGTTTTAGAGCAAGGGTCCCTGCTTTACAGTAAGATGAAGCAGAGTCCACCCAGGACAAGTTTACTTACTAATCTATTAATATTTTCCTTCCAACTACTTCTTTTTTTTGTTGTTAAATTTTTTTTTGTTTTTTTTTGTTTTTATTAGATATTTTATTTACACTTCAGATGCCATCCCCTTTCCCCATTCCCCCCCCCCTTAGAAAACCCCTATCCCATGCCCCCTTTTCCTTTTTGCATTTATACATTTTTTTAAAATAATGTTAATCATAAGCGTTATAAGTTTGGAATTGTTCAATCAGAGGTGTAACCCACTGACCAACCTAGATATAACAACTATCTTTGACTGGTGGAGATACATGAATATCTGCCTCCCTGTCTCCCCCCTTTCTCTCTTTCATCACCTAGCTTCTCCTCTCCTCCTTCTCCTCTTCTTACTCCTTTTCTTCCTCTCAGTACTCCTCCTACCTTAGCTTCTCCTACACATCACCCTTCCTGTTAAAATGAAACTTTTCTCCCAAAATACAATTACAGCATAATTATGCCAATTTGTACCAGTGAGGTACAAGATAGTCCTAATACCCCATCCATCCTTTTGTTGACTAACCAGCACCTCTGTCATTTATCCTAACTAAAACATTTAGTTCTGAACCTGGCTCTAGGATGAATGTCAGCTGACGACCATCCACTCAAATCTTTTCTCTTATGGTAAATAGCTGTAAGTTTTCAACCCCATCAGAAATCCAGAATGACTGAGTTAACTATAATTGTAGGAAGCACAAAGCATAGCTTCTAAAACTTAGCCAATTTATAGAAACCTCTGAACACCTGAAAAGCCCCTATACTACTGAACGTTGGAGCATCAAATCTTCAGCCTTCTGGCCCAGAATCATCTGACAGACCTTGGTGATGCAGGATTATTAAGGACTGATTACTCTGTCTAGGCAGATATAATCAGTCGACTATTCTGCATGTGTGTCCTTTTCTGGACAGTAATTTGTCTGTAGATGGAGAGAGGCAATTCTTGCCTAGTGGCTGTTACCACACAACTGGAGTAACTCCAAGGATGCTCAATTTCTTCTTAGAATCCACGACAGGAAGCTGTCAGGAGCAGACAGGTCTCTAATCAATATGAACATTAATATATAAATATTTGTAGCGTCAGTTCTATGGACTTCTGATGTTTTGAAAACCAACTATCCATGCAAGGTAACCTGGACTGTTGCCTGTTCACTCCTCTCAGCTATTTCTAAATAAAATATGGGAAACACCCTAACAATAAACTCAAAAATATGAATTTGCTATAGTCCCTTAACTCATAGGTTAAGCGTCCCAAATCAGTTAAAAAGGTTAAAAAAGGGCTGGGTCTAGGCATTGTATTCCTAAATGTGTTATACAGGCACAATGCCCATGAGCGTATCAATATTCATCTCATTTTTATATTAATAAGAGGCTCGTACCAATGAAAACCTTAAATTTGAGATCAAAGTAAATTTTGTACCATTTAAGAAATTATAACTTCATCTTGATAATAATTATACAGATTTCTACCAATAGGTTATGGCTATGTAATAAGTCCTAGCTAATCCCCCCTGTTCCAACAAAACCACTACTTGTCCCTAGAAAGACAGACCATTATTAACCACATTAGTCCCCAAGCTCAGGGAATAGGGGCGCTGACTCTTCTTTAACTTCTTCATGCTGATTAAGGGCGTTGAGATTTTAGAAGAGGGGTTGGGGGGGAAGAGTAAGTTGATAAGCCTCTAATGCTGTGTCTTCACTGAATCCAGATGGAATTTCAGGACATCAGAGGTTTGGGCAGGTCTGCTCAGTATGCTTGATGAGTAGATACACCAAGGCTGTGTATTCTGCAATATACAATTCTCAGAACAAGTTTTAGTATCAAGAAAAAAAAATTTCCCACCGCCAGGGGGCTGACATTTTTTTTTTAAAAGATGTTGGTTCTGAAGACTTTTTTTTCCCCCGCTTGTTAAAATTGGTTGTAGTATTTACATTTCAGATTTTATCCTCTTAGCCTACTTCCTCCCACCACCCAGAAACCTCCTATCCCATCCCCCTCCTCATGCTTCTATGAGGCAGTGACCGCACCTACCCCCCCCACTATCCTCTCCCCACCCTCACATCATTCCCCCCCCCACTGTGTGTTCATTTTTTTTTTTTTTATGGGACCAAGAAACTCCTCTCCCACCTATGTGCGACAAGGCCATCCTCCCCTACATATACCTCTGGAGTCTTGGGTCCCTCCCTATGTGTTCCCAGGCTGGTGGTTTAGACCCTGGGGGGCTCTGGTTGTTTGGTATTGTTGCTTTCCACCTGGGGTCAATAACCCTTTCTGCTCCTTCAGTCCTCTCACTAAGTTCTCCATTGGGAAACCCCTGATCATATCAGTAGTTAATTGTGAACATTGTCCTCTGAGTGTGTTAGTCTTTGGCTGACCTCTAAGGAGACAGCTATATCATGTTCCTCACATTATGCACTTCCAGCCATCCACAACAGTGTTTAGATTAGGTGGCTGTACATGGGGTGGATACCCAGGTCGAAAGGTCTCCTGATGGCCCCTCCTTCAGTTTCTGTTCCATGTTTTGTTTCCCTATTTGCTCCCTTGAGCATTTTTGTTTCTTGTTCTAAGTAGAACTGAGGCATCCCCTCTTGGTCTTCCTTCTTCATGAGCTTCATGTGGTCTGTGGGTTGAGTCTTCACCAATCCAAGCTTTTGGGCTAACATCCGTGGAGATATGTTTGTGTAACTATCTTCTTTTGGGTTTTTTGGGAGATTACTTTCTTGCTTTTTCTAGGTTATAGTTTCCCTCCTTGTGTTGGAGTTTTCCACCAATTATTCTTTGAAGTGCTGGATTTGTGTTGAGATACTGTGTAAATTTGGATTTGTCATGGAATATTTTGGTTTCTCCATCAATAATGATTGACAGTTTTGCTGGGTATAGTAGTCTGGGCTGGCATTTGTGTTCTCTTAGGGTCTGTATGATATCGGTCCAGGATCTTCTGGCTTTTATGGTCTCTGGTGAGAAGTCTGTTGTAATTCTTATAGGTCTGCCTTTATACGTTACTTTGCCTTTTTCCCTTACTGCTTTTAGTATTTTTTCTTTGTTTTGTACATTTGATGTTTTGACTATTATATGGCGGGAAGTATTTCTTTTCTGGTCTAAACTATTTGGAGTTCTGTAAGCTTCTTGTATATTTATGGACATCTCTTTCTTTAGGTTAGGGAAGTTTTCCTCTATAATTTTGTTGAGGATATTTACTGGTCCTTTAAGTTGGGAGTCTTCCCCCTCATCTATACCTATTATCCTTAGGTTTGGCCTTCTCATTGTGTCTTGGATTTCTTGTATATTTTGGGTTAGTAGCTTTTTGTATTTTGCATTTTCTTTGACAGTTGTGTCAATGTTTTCCATGGTATCTTCTGCACATGAGATTCTCTCTTCCATCTCTTGTATTCTGTTGGTGATACTTGTGTCTATGACTCCTGATCTTTTTTTTAGGTTTTCTATCTCCAGGGTATTGTCCCTTTGTGATTTCTTTATTGTTTCTACTTCCATTTTTAGATCCTGCATGGTTCTGTTTAATTCCTTTTCCTATTTGGTTGCATTTTCTTGCAACTCCTTAAGGGATTTTTGTGTTTCCTCTTTAAGGGTTTCTATCTGTCTACCAGTGCTCTCCTTAAGTTCTTTGAGAGCGTTATTTATGTCTTTCTTAAAGCCCTCTATCATCATCATGAGAAGTGATTTTAATTCTGATTCCTGCTTTTCTGGTGTGATGGGGTGTTCAGGGCTTGCTCTGATGGGGGAGCTGGGTTCTGATGATGCCATGTAACTTTGGTTTCTGTTGCTTATGTTGTTGCTCTTGCCTTTTGCCATCTGGTTAACTCTAGTGCTGCCTATACTTGCTGTCTTTGACTGAAGCCTGTCTTTCTAGTTATCTAGCTTGTGTCTGATCTCCTAGGGTCCAGATGTCTCTGTGATCTTTTCCAGCTGTACTGATTATAGTGGTACCTCTAGGATGCCTCAGGATATGTTGCCTCCAAGGTAGTAGTCCAGCTAGGTGTCTGCTGTTCTGGGTGCAGTGTCTCCTCTAGAATATCTCAGGATATGTTGTCTGAAGCTCTGAGTTCATTTGTTCCTCTGTGGCTCTGGATTGAGTGGACCTTCCAGTATGTCTCAGGTGGAATCTGGGGTCCACACAACAGCAGACCTGGCAGAGGTCTGATCCAGGCCTCAGATCTGGGAACTAGTTTCTAAGACACTGTCCAAGTTAGAGCGCCTGGGATCCCTGCTTCCTCTGGATTCTTGGAGGTTGGGGACAGAGCTGCCACCCCAGATCTGCTCAGTGCTCTGGCCCAGACTGGAAGGAACCAGTGTTCCGGGCCGGGAGTGACTTCCTGGGTCCTTTTGGTTCCCAGTCACTCCCTGTTTAGGGCGGGCCCTGCTGTCTGCTTACCTAAGATACTGCCTGAGTTCGAGCGCCTGGGACCCCTGCTTCCTCTGGATTCTTGGAGGTTGGGGACAGAGCTGCCACCCAAGATCTGCTCAGTGCTCTGGCCCAGACTCCTTCCAACTACTTCTAAGGAGCATTTAACTCAACTATAGCTGACCAGATCTCAGGCAGTCCAGCAGAGACAGTACTGAGACACCAGCTAAGTAACAGCAGAAACCATTACTTACCCTCCCTTTCAGAGGGGAGAGGGCATTCCTCATGTGCCATTTGTCACGAGAGCTTACTCATCATACTGGTCCTTAGCAAGCCTTCACTTTCTTTTCTAGTTAATACTGGGGAAGAGTTAAATGACAAAGTCAGCAGTTCACCAGAAAGCCATGAACAGGGTTCAACTTGCTGTGCTGGGACCTACAGGGTGTACTTAGGGCACAGGCCAGGCAAAAAATGGCATAAACTCACTTTGTACAACGGACTCCATGATAGGGACATCATTCAGGCCTCTAAACTCAGTGTAGGCAGCAATGTCTGCCAAAACAGGGACAAAGACTTGGCTTGCCTGCTGCAAAGGTAGTGGAGTCATTGTTTTTCTTTCCTAGTCAGAGTTTTTCTAGGTTGCAGTTATAGTTTAACTATTGCTACAGATTGCAATAGACTTAAAGAAAACAGGAGAGACGCCTGTTAGTGTGTGACTGGCTCAGAGAACCACGACCTAGTTCATTATCATCTGTCATAAATCAAAAAGGTTGAAGAATGGTTAACAGATGAATTAACCATTTAATTCATTTAAAATGGCAAACTAGAGAGCTTCAGGCAGGTGTATCAGGGCCCTTTAAAATATGTTCATGTGTATTCTGCTTTATTAACTGTATTTCTCACTAATTTGTCTGTGAAAAGAATAGACTTTCTTATACGATTTACCAGTTAAGCACAACTCTTTATTATTTTTCCTATGTCTGTAATTATCACAAAACTTTAAGAAATCTTTATTCATGATAAGTTTTAGAAGAAGGAAGGAATAACTTTAAAAATATTAAAATTGAATTGATACACGTCCGTTTTAGTGTATGTCCCACAACAACTAGGTTGCTGCTGATGACATTAGTTTAGTCCCACCACCTGAGTACAGAAAGGACATACATGAATTTAAGCATTTGAAAGAGTTCATGTCTCACTTTTATTTTAAGCTTTTCTTTCTATGCCCCCTTGAGTACAGTGAGTTGGTGATTAAGACAGATTCGTTTATAACATCACTATGACATGTATTTGTTGTCACAGCTGTTTTTCATTTTAGCCCTTGTAAAGAAAAGCAACATTATTGCTAGAGGAACAGCCCCTGAGAATTTGGAAGCTTAAAGAGCCCGCGAAGTTTATTCAAAAGGACTTAGAACATATCCGAGACAGGGTCGGATCTGCCTGCCCCACTGGCCCAGGTGCTTTTAGATCCCATTCTGCCTCCAAGAGCTCTGGACACCCAGCTGTTAAATTCTGTTTGTGGAAGACTTCAGGAGAAATAAATCCACTGTGCTTATTCTTTTGCCAAAGCTACAGGGTTAAAGTATTGCAAATTACCAAACCAGCAGCTTAGACCAGAGAGACTCCGACATCCCGGGAGGACTATTGATGCAGCCACCACCGCTGCAGGTCGCCTGCACCGCACTTCAGCCTCCTTTCTGTCTTGGAAGGTCCTGTTGGAGCATCTGTGAAGGTGGTTGAGCATTAGTGGGCAGCCTGGACAATCAGCTTCTCCGTGGGAGTCCAGCCTTTCCTTCTGGTTCTACCTTTTCAGCCTCATTCCTCTTTACATTTGATCATCACCCAACATCCACTGCTATTGTTCACAGACTCATTTTCTCTTACTTGAACTATTGCCAGTTTCTCCATTCATTTTTCTACCTCTAACCTTTCTTTTCTACCTGTTCAAAGACTGAAATTTCTCACAATCGGGACTCATCGCACTGTTCCTTTGACTAAAGTCCTTCGGTGATCCACACTGTTTTAGGGATAAAGCATAAGCTCCTTGAAGGGTCCCATTCTCCATGACCTTTGGCTGTAGCGCTCAATCCTCTGGCCACACATACTGTGTACCCCAGATATATGTGAAACACTGATGCTCTCTGAACATGCTGTGTTGTTTAACATCTTCATGCCTTGTCTTCTCGCCACCCTCAGGCTCTTTGTCCTGGAATTCCCCTGGAGTGACCGCTATCTGAACATCTACTACTGTTTCTCCATGATACAGTAGTCAGCGTCAACTTTCTGTCTGCCTAGAATTCACCATCTCCTGGTAGGGTGCTTATTTAATATAGAAACGGAATTCTGGCAATGCTGTCCTTATGACCTATTTTATTGATTATAGGATTGGGTATGTGATCCATAAGTGGACAAACAGCAGAACTTCCCTGAGCATGATCGATTCAGCATTGGATATGTAATCCATGCCATGTCAAGGGCACATCTCTGAGATTTTCATATGTGAGCTAGCAATTTTCTCCAGAATCATTAAGTGTATGGGTGTCATCCCAGACATTATTTGTACCTATTGTTTTGACATATGAGGGGTAAAGAATAATGTTTGTATCAGAATGAAATAGTAATGGGATGTAGTAAGACAGGCTTAAGGCATTGCATTTGTCTCCTACTCTTTATTAGCTAGCAGAGACTGGTAAAAATGAGTCAGTCTTCCCAAGCCCAGGAATTTTTATTTATTACATGCAGAAAGCAAAAGAAGTCCTACTTCACAGAATTCCCATGGAGAGCGTGAGGCAGGGCAGAGGACATGCTTAGCAGAGAGCATGTGCTCACACATGTCATTAGAGATGGTTCTTATTGCTGAGGTCACATAAAAGCATCCCCCTGTCTCACCTTCCAGAATTCTGGGATCTTAGTCCGATTTATCATTGAGTGTTGGTTAATCTTTGGACTTCCCTTTCTCTAGCATCTTCTTAGTCTTTCAATAAAATCATAATATTCTAATGTTTCCCTCACCTTATCTTAATTTTTTTCTCAGCATTTAAATAGCCTGGTCTCAGCAAATATATACTTCAAGAACATTTTAATTTAATTTTAATGATAGCAAAGTATTTAATGTACTGTAGTGCGTGAGGAGATGAACCAGTAAAGACGCTTTTCTGATTACTGTATATCTAATCTACTGTAACACAAAATGATTTTGATGGTCCCAAGCACTAGATTACTAAGTATGTACATTGTAGTAAGGGTATATGTAATAGGAACATTCTATACACAGTTCAGCTGACTCTGCACAACTGTACCAAGAAGTTGCTATTTTTTCTTTTATTAGTAGACCGACTTCATATTTTTTTATGGGAAAATTGACAAATTTTCTTGGTAGGCTCTTAAGATATGGATGAATTGTATTTTAAACGGAGTAACCAGCAACCTCATTTCATTTCTCTCTCGCTGTCTTTGATGTAGCTTCTGCTGTAAGTGCAGCATCAGCATCTCTCTTTGCCTTTCCTTGTCGAGATCTTTAACAAGACTCCTCCCCCCAGACCCCCAAATCTACAAGGTAAAGTGACATTAATGGTCTCTGTTGGCTTTCTTTTTCCAGCCTGCTCTGGGGGACAAACCACTAGAGGGCAAACTGGGCGGTGGCAAAGTAGTAGTAGAATCCTAGGCAAGATGTCAGAGTTGGGGGATTTGGCGGGCGCTGGGATGGGGGCAGACCTGAATCTTAATCTTGTGTGATAGTTTGGATTTGAAATATCCTCCATAAGCTTGCGTGCTTAAACACTCTGTCCCCAGCTGGTGCAGGTGTTTTAGAAGGCTGTAGAACATTTAGGAGACGGAACCTCACTGGAGCGAGTGGGTGTTACCTGTAAGGCTATGTAAGTGTCGTGGCCCCACTTCCTGCTGCTCTCTGCTTCCTGATCGCATGCGCAGTGTTAGACCAGCCACTGCAGCCCTGTCTTGCTGCTGCTGCGATGCAGTATGACTCCTCAAACTGTAACCCTAAATAAACTGCCTTCTTGAAGTTACTCCCTGAAGTTTCTTGTCATAGTGATAACAAAAATAACTTACACATTTTGGTACAACTATTTGCTGTGTGATCCGGGCTAAGTCCACTCTCCTTTCTGGGTAACATTTTCCTCATTCATAAAATGAGAGGATTTAACTAGAAGCTGGGGTCCACGGCAGACTTTATGACTTAAGGTGGCTTCAATTTTCCATTAATATGAATCTGCATATTCATCCCTCCTCTTGTTTGACTCTTTAAAATTACTGTCAGCCCTTAATAATTTCAAGACACTGAAACTCACTCATCCCAACAAGACATTGTGCCAGTCTGCAGGGAAATGAGGGCAAGTAGGAAGCCGAGCCAGTGAGTTCTTCTTTCTGGAGACTGAGACTTTTATTGCTGTTTCCCTGGGGTGTTGGCTTCATTCATCCCTTCTCTGAAAACTTGTTTCTTCTGCTGGGTTTTGAATATTGTGATCCTTTATAATTTCTAATCATCCAGGCACATTGTGCAGTTGACTAAACCCTATGTCCATTAGCATTTAAACCTCGGAGGCTTTAACCTCCTCAGCTTCCTCCACAGCTTTGAGAAGAGAGAATTCAATGATCCACCCTTAATCCACCCAGATCCATTCCTCTTGGGGCAGAACAGGAGAGTATGGACAGACAGACAAGTATGGCTACATCAACTGGAGACCTACAGAAGATAAGGGACTAGGAGAGTTGAGACTGGCCTATTTAACCTGACAGAGGTCCTAAAGGCATGATGAGCCTCTTAGTCAGGCAGGCATCAGTATCTGTAATACTCCAAGAATTTCTTTCTAGGGGAGTGACATCATGTACTAAGTTATTCGTACACTGAGTAGCACGGGGTCTGCTATGACGTGTGCTTCATAAAAGACTTTCCAGGAGTTGCAATTGTGTTGTGTAGACAAAGTCACTGTCTATTAAAGTCTAGAAACCATGAGGTGAGTCACATGGCTTCAGAGAAGAGAGGACTCTTTGGAAACTAGGGCACATTGATCTCACAGTCTCGTCAGAATCCTGATAAGCCTCGAGGAGAAGATACATTTCTGAGAGGACATAGTGAGTAAAGAATGAACAATACCATGTCCATATTTTAAGAAGATTTAAAAGAAAGTCACAGAGAGCAGATGTTGGTATTGGTGGAGTAGAGAGGTGAATTTGGCCAGTCAGTGTAGAGCATTTGTCAGGTAAGTATCAAAAGCCCGAGTCCAGAGTGAATGGCTCACTTATTCAGATCTTAAGATTCCTGATGGTCATGTTGTCTGTCAGCAGTGTAGGTGGATATGAGCCAAACAGGTAAGATTTCATAATCTGTAAGTTAGGTGAGTTACCAGGGACAGACAAGCGATGGAAAGGAACCGATGATACATCTTCTCAGGAGTGGAGAGCCTTGGAGGCAATCCAAAGCCCAATACCTATTGAGAGCTGGCTACACCCAGAATGTGAATTTTAAAGGCTAACCTTGGCTCCAGCTTGATTTGATTTTGTTGTTATCTAATGGGAATTATTACCAGAGGCTCTTGAAAAGGAAAGTAACCCTTATAAAGGCAGCGTTGTATTGTGTCTTATGTCTGTTATTTTTTTTTTCTCCTTTAAATGTCAAGAACAAGTCAAGAGCATGTATGTTTTGTTTAAAAGCTTCTTACACCTTGGGAATTTTTCTCATTAGGTTTTTCCTGTCTGTTGCAATGAAACTCTGAACAAACCAAATCATGGAGGAAAGGGTTTATTCTGTCTTACATTTCCACAGCACGGTTCATCACTGAGGGAAGTCAGAGGAGGGAACCTGCAGGCAAGAGCTGAAGCAGAGACCGTGGAGCAACACTGCTTACTGGCTTGCTTTCTATTATTTGCTTAGCCTGTTATCTTATTCAACCCAGGACTACCTTCTAGAGAGTGACACTGCTCCCAGTAATCCTCTGGGCCTGTCCATATCAATCATTAATCAAGAAAATGCCCCACAGACCAATCGGATGGGGCAGTTATTTTTCCATTCAGGTTTCCTCTTCCCAGTTGAGCCTAACTGATGATCTTGACAAAAAAGTATCATATAAATGAAAGAGGATTATGAATATATTATTAATGTGTATCATGTCATTATATAATATATGTAGCCTTGGGTATGAGTTATCTACTGTTATGTGCAGATTACTCTGGAAGTTAACAGTGTAATCCTGTAAATATTTATTACTGGATATTACTGGGGACTGGATAGATAGCGCAGTGGTTAAGAGGATGAGAAAAAAGAGGGTGATACTGAGAAAGAAATAAGAGAAGAATCAAAAAAGAAAGATGAGAAGAAAGGGGAAGGGTAGGAGAAAGGAGAAAAGAGTGGGGAGGAGAGAACAAAACTGAGAACCAATGGTGTTGTGTGTGTGCGTGCGCGCATGTGCATACATTAATACAGAGAAAGACACACAAATAAAAATACATTTTAAGACCCTAACTAATAACTTGATATTACAGCTGGAAGTCCAATTTTGACATCACTTACAGTCTAACCTGTGACAAGTTCTCAAGTGGCATAGCAGGGTGGTTGCTGCCCAGGTCCTGGTCTACAGTCTTTGATGCTGCTGAAGATAAGCTGTGATGGTCAGATGCTCTGGCAGAGGCTGAAGAGGCTCTTCCATGCTCATCCATGTGACTTTGATCAGGTCTCAGTTGCTGGCTGTAGGAGCTTTCACTTTCTTTCTTTCTTTCTTTCTTTCTTTCTTTCTTTCTTTCTTTCTTTCTTTCCTTTTTTTTTTTTTTTTTTTTTTTTTTTTGGTTTTTCAAGACAGGGTTTCCTCTGTGTAGCCCTGGCTGTCCTGGAACTCACTCTGTAGACCAGGCTGGCTTCGAACTCAGAAATCTACCTGCCTCTGCCTCCCGAGTGCTGGGATTAAAGGCGTGCGCCACCACTGCCCGAGCTTTCACTTTCTATGTGGTCCTTCCATAGGTTGTCTGAGTGGCCGTATGATAAGATAGAAAGATACTTCCAGATTGAATGTAGAAGAGGTGTAGGTCATCAGGTTCTGCAGATCAAATCCACAATATTCCATCCACCCATCTATCCACCTACTCATCCATCCATCCATCCATCCATCCATCCATCCATCTACATATCCATCCATCTATCCATCCATCCATCCATCCATCCAACCATCCACACATCCATCCTTGTGTGTGTGTGTGTACATGAGTGCACACACGCATGTTGTATACATGCAGGTGTGTGGATGTGTGGAGTCCAGGGAAGCCTTGTCAAATATCTTTCTTCATTGCTCTTTGCCTTATCTGTTTTGACACTAGCCCTCTCACTGAACCTGGAGCTTGCTATTTTAGCTAAGCCATGTGGCCACTAAGATCTTGGAATTTGCCTGGGATCTCTCTCTCTCTCTCTCTCTCTCTCTCTCTCTCTCTCTCTCTCTCTCTCCCTCTCTCTCTCCTGACCCTCTGGTTAGAAATAATGACTTCATGCAATTTTACTAAAGAGCTAGTGAGATAATGGATAAGAAATCCCTTTGTAAAGCATGAGGTATTTTGGATGACCTAATGTCATGGTTCTGGAGGTGAAAACTAAGAGTCAAAACAAACAAACAAACAAAACCCACATGGCTATCTTAGGCAACAAACTTCCTCTTGTACACACTTTAAGCTCCCCTGTGTTTGGCAGATTGAAACCATGTGGAATTTAGGAGTCAAATGTTTAACTTGATTTATTTATTCACATAACCAACATTTTATTTCTAAAGAAAATGAGTTGAGAAATAGCCTTCATGCAAGGTTTGACAAGATCAAGGAGATAGACTTAGTCACACTGTAAAATCTGCTCGTTAGTTAATTGTTCATGAATTAAAACCATTTGGACCTGGTTCACCGAGATGACGTATGACTTGGGGTATATTGAACCTTAAGACATTGACTAGTGTGAGCGAGGGAAAGCTTGCCCTGTGTCCATGTCAGCTCTTAGCCACCATAGGCAATCATGTTCTTGTGCATAGACTGTGCATAGACTGGCTGGTATCATCTCTCACTGTGTACTGTGGGGGCCACTTCTGTTTTGCTGCACAGATACAATTTATAGAGAAAATGAGAAGCAGATGCTGAGGCTGTGTGTTGATCCAGATCTAGATCCCGAACAACCACATACAATGTTGCTGTGTTTTTCGGAGCTCACACTTTGCCTTATTTCTATGGCCTCTATGTTCTTTATCTGCCCACCGTCGCAGTTCTCAGTGGTTTTCTCTACTACTAGAAGCACAGGGTCATAATTTTTACAATAAAATGAGGCACCTGCTCAGTGCTTTAGGAAAACAGGGGTGAAATTTAAATCACATTCAAGGAACACCCACACTTCCTGGGGCTGTTCAGAAAACGTCCTCTGTTTTTATTGACAGGTCTATTAAATTTCTCACTTCTCTTTCTGCAGAGCAGAGCATTGTGGGCAGAATCTGTGTCTCTTTAAGTTTACATGATGATACCATAACCTTGTAGTGTGACTATATTTAGTGGTAAAACCTTTGCAGATTAAGTTAGAGGCCTTTAAAGATTAACTTAATATGAAGCTTGTCTGACAGGTGGCCTTATAAGAAGAGGAATCAGATATTAAGATATCAAGACTGTACTTTACAAGAAAGAATGGTGACTAGACTGGCCAGCCAGTAGGCTCCTGAGATTCTATTGTCTTTTCCCAGTACTTGGCTTACAGGCCCGTGCTTCTGAAAACTGCTTTTATGTGTGTTCTAGGAATCTGAACTCATGTTCTCATGCTTACACACGTATTTTTCCCTCTGGAACATCTGCTGAATATACTATTACTGTTGTTATTGATGCTGTTTAACTGAGCATATACTGTAATGGACTTAATGTGATATTTTCATTCACACATGTTAATTTGTATCCTTATTCAGCCACTCACTGCCATGCCCTGCCTCATATCGTCTCTGCTGCTCTTTTGTCTGGATATAACCTTACTTTAGTTTGGTTTCTTTTCACATTTTCTATAGTTTATATAATTCTCAGTTTTAGCTTAAACTATCTCATGTTAAGCTCTTGAAAGTCAGGTAAAGAAGTTGGACTTGGGAGGAAACAGACCTGTATGACCAGGCTTGTGACCTGGTCAGAACTGATTTGGGGGATGTATCATTCTAGTCACATGCAAGATGGATTAGAAAGTAGAGGGGCTGGATAATGGTGGACAAGATACTTCCACTAAAATAACCCATTTGTTCAGTGTCGGAAATAACTGCAAAGTGAAAAAATCATTTTCTTTGAAGCCGCCAAGAACTAAAAAGGTGGTTAGAAACTGTCAGCGAAAATCCGACTAGAGATGAGAGGCCGGGAGGATGAGGTCATCAGCTGGTTTCTCTTTGTTCTTGAGGGCATCAGCTGAACTTGAAGAGATTCTTCTGTCGGCTGTTTCCCTTTGGACTCTGCTCGGATCCCTTTTTGTCTCTATTTCAGAAGCATGTATATTTTTTTGCAGCCTCTCTTTAGTTGAATTCCATAGGCTGTGACAATGGGTAACACCATGGGATGTGAATATTGATCCCAGCTTAGGCCAAGAAGGCAAAGCTCTGTCCAAATATTAACCAGGCTAAGACATGAGCCACAGATCAAGCCATCTATGAGGTTAAAGGAATGGTATTTCCTGACGGTCCCGCTGCCTTTGCAATGTGTCATAATCCCTTCTTGGTTGACTACCACTGTTACTCAGTGGATGCATTTCTCCTTAAAATCACTGATAGTCTAGAATTATATCTGTGAGAATGATGCATCTCATTTCCCCTGATGTATTAATCACTGTGATACATAAAGATACCTTCAGGTCTAATCCACATGAAGACTGTCTAATACCTGATTTCTGCATACATCATTAAATATCAAATTTAAATATCTGGTCCCTTAGGAAGCAGGAAGCAGGACCCGGATCCAATTCATGGTGCAGTCCTGACACAATGATGATGTTTTTCATGTCTGTTTTGCTTTGATTTGAGCTGGCTCACCCAGGAACACTTCTCCCAGCCCCAATTGTATAATAACTATATTCCTATTGCTTCAGGAGACACTTCAGGGTTCCTCTGGGATTTTCCTGTCCCACCAGGCCGGGAAAAGTGACTTTGTGGGTTTGTCTCTGGTGATTCTCAAGTGTGTGTAGCTGGAAGTAGAAGGAGCCATTTTTATGTTTTTTGACATTGATGGCTGTAGGTGCTTTGCTGTTGGTTTCTGTGGTACCCAAAGGTTAACCCCAGAGCTTCTGATTAAAATGCAGCAGGGCAGGTTCAAAAGTAGTGAAGAAGTACGGGGCAGGAGTTGGGCAATGGTATGTGGTAGGCTCCACCCAGAGGGATGAAATTGGCTCACTTTCTTTTGCTTTCTCCCTCTGGTTCTTTCTACTGTTTAACAAATGATCCTCTGAATGCAAACGATGATGTCCCTCTTTGTTAGAAACATATAGGATGCTTTCCGTTTTCTTACTGATTACTAGCTAATATAAACTCTGTACTTCTGGACTTAGGGCAGCTTCCTAGAATCAGAGAAAGCAACGTCAAGAATTTATAACCAGGTCGAGGATTTCACCTCAGGTGGTAAGGAATTAATTAGAAATAAAATAGCTTTCACGTGCACCACAGCCGGGCTTCCATTTTTGGGTGCACCGCAGAATTCCAAGCTTTGAGACTAAATCAGGACGGTATAAGAATCCAATATAAGACAACCCAAAGTCTTATACTTCCTTGGTAGCTAACTAACGTCATTGTCAACATGATTGGATAAAAATGCCTAGGGCATTAGTGAGCCACATGTTCATGCTGTCTGAGAGGGTGATCTCAGAGGTAACTAATCAAGGTGAGAAGACTTACTCACCCTGGACGTTGCAGCAGCATCCTCTGGACTTGACCCTTCAATGAGTAAAATGAGAAAAGCTAGCTGGCTGCCTGCATCCTGCCTTGTTTCTCATGCCAGTCACTTCCGGCCGTGACAAAACAGCTGAGACGAACAGCTTTCAGGAGGAAAGATGTTTTTGGAGACATGGTTCCAGAGATTTTAGCCTTTGCTTACTTAGTGTCACAGAATATCACGGCAGACGTGCAGGCAAAGAAACCCTGTCTCCTCATTCCCAAAGGGAGGTGTGTTAGTTAAGGTTTTACTGCTGAGAAGACACCATGACCAAGGCAACTCTTATAAGGACAACATTTGTCTTATAAGGACAAAATGGGGCTGGCTTACAGGTTCAGAGGTTCAGCCCAGTATCATCAAGGCAGGAAGCATGGTAGTGTCCAGGCAGGCATGGTGCAGGAGGAGGAGCTGAGAATTTTACATCTTCATCTGAAGGCCTCTAGGAGAAGACTGGCTCCCATATGGTTAGGAAGAGGGTTTCATTGACCACTCCGACAGTGACTTCCTCAAACAAGGCCTAACCTACTCCAACAAGGCCACACCTCCTAATAAGGCCACTCCCTGGGCCAGGCATATTCAAACCACCACAGGAGACAAGAGAGCAAGAGAAAGATTGAGGGACAAAATCATGCTTTTTAAAGCCATGCCCTTTAGTGATTTATTTTCTACAGTTAGGCCTATCTTTTTTCAATTTATTTATTTATTTATTTATTTATTTATTTATTTTTGTTATTATTATTTTATTTATTCACTTTATATCCAGCTTACTGCCCCCTCCTGGTCACCCCATCCCACAATCCTTCCCCCATCTCCCCTCCCTTTCTCCCCTGTGCAGGTAGGTGGCCCTAGGTATCCCCCAACCCTGACACATCAAAACTGTGAGGCTAGACACATCCTCTCCCACTAAGGCCAGACAAGGCAGCCCAGCTAGTAGAACATATCCCACAGATAGTAAACAGCTTTTGGGATAGCACCTGCTCTAGTTGTTAAGGACTCCCATGAAGACCAACCTGCACATCTGCTACATACGTGAAGGGTGGCCCAGGTCTAGCCAGAGTATGTACTTCAGTTTGGTGTTCAGTCTCTGAGAGCCCTAAGGGTTCAGGTTAATTAATTCTGTTGCTCTTCCTATGGAGTTCCTATCCCCTTAGGCACAGTAATTTTTCCTTTTATTCTTATATAAGAGTCCCTAAGCTCCATCCACTGTCTAGCTGTGGGAGTCTGCATCTGTCTGAGTCAGCTGGTGGATGGTGCCTCTCAGAGGACAGCCATGCTAGTCTCCTGTCTGCAAGCACAACAGAGTATCACTACTAGTGTCAGGTATTGGTGCTTGCCCATGGGATGGGTCTCAAGTTGAGCTGGTTATTGGTTGGCCATTTTCTTAGAATCTGCTCCATCCCCTGTTCCTGCATTTCTTGTAGACAGGGTAAATTTTGGGTCAAAAGTTTTGTGGGTGGGTTGGTGTTTCTATTGCTCCATTGGGGTTCCTGCCTGGCTATAGGAGGTGGTGTGTTCAGATTCCTCATCCCCAGTGCTGTGAATCACAGCTAAGAACACCCCTTATTCTTGGGTACCTCTCTTAACTCAGGTCTTTGTCTCTTCCTGGAGATGCCCCCTACCTCCCCACCCTTGTCAGCTGCAGATTTCCATTCATTCTCTTGGCCATCTGGCCATCCCTCCTGTCCCTCCCAAACCCGATCCTGAATCCCCCCAACTCCCCTTCCTAAGCCTTCTCCCACCCAGTTCCCTCCCTCCATCTGCCTCTTCTGATTATTTTATTCCCACTTTTAAGTGAGGTGCAAGCATCCTCACTTGGGCCTTTCTTTGTGTTTAGCTTATTTGGGTCTGTGGAGTATATCCTATATTTTATGGCTAATATCTACTTACCATGCATGTCATTTTGGGACTGGGTTACCTCACTCAGGATGATATTCTTAAGATCCACACATTTGCCTGAAAAATTCACAATGTCTTCATTTTTAATAGTTGAATAATATTCAACTATTGTGTTGATGTACCATGATTCTTTTATCCATTCTTCAGTTGAGGGACATCTAGGTTGTTTCCATTATTCGGCTATTACGAATAAAGCTGCTATGAACGTAGTTGAGCAAGTGTCTTTGTGATATGTTAGAGGATCTTTTGGGGATATGACCAAGAGTGGTATAGCTGGGTCTTGAGGTAGAATTATTTCTAGTTTTCTGAGAAACTGACAAATATATTTCCAACGTAGTTGTACAAGTTTGCACTCCCACCAGTAATGGAGGAGAGTTCCCCTTGCTCCACATCCTTGCTGCTAACATGCACTGTCACTTGAATATTTTTATGTTAGCCATTCTGATGAGTGGCCAGATGGAATCTCAGAGTTGTTTTGATTTGCAATTATCTGATGACTAAGGACTTTGAACACTTCTTTAAGTGTTTCTCAGTCATTCGAGAGTCCTCTCTTGAAAATTTTCTGGTTCTGTGCTCTGTGCCCCAGTTTTTATTTGGGTTACTTGGGCTGTTGGTGTTTAAGTTCTTGAGAGTTTTTTTTTTAAAAATAAATTTTGGGTATTATACCTCTGTCAGATGTAGGTTTGATGAAGATCCTTACCAAATCTGTAGGCTGGTGTTTAGTCCTATCGACAATGTCTTTTGCCTTACAGAAGCTTTGCAGTTTCATGAGGTCTCATCATTTGTTGATCAATTGTTGATTTTAGAGGCTGAGCCATTGGTGTTATGTTCAGGAAATTATCTCCTGTACCAATGTGTTCAAGGCTATTTCCTACTTTCTCTTCTATGAGATTTAGTGTATCCAGTTTTATGTTGAGGTCCTTGATCCACTTGAACTTGAATTTTGTGTAGGGTAATAAATATAGACCTATTTTTATTCTACATGTAGACATCCTGTTAGACCAGCACCATTTGTTGAAGATGTTTTCTTTTTTATCCATTGTATGGTTTTAGCGCTCTCTCTCTCTCTCTCTCTCTCTCTCTCTCTCTCTCTCTCTCTCTCTCAAATCAAAAATCAAGTGTCCATAGGTGTGTGGATTTTTTTCTGGATTTCTGATTCAATTGTTCATTGTGTTTGTTTCTGTACCAATGCCAAGCAATTTTTATCACTATTGCTTTGTAGTACAATTTGAGGTAGGGGATGGTGATTCCTCCCTAAGTTCCATTATTGTTCAGGATTGTTTTGTCTATTCTGGGTTTTTTATTTTTCCATATGAAGTTGAGAATTTCTCTTTTAAGGTATATAAAAATTATGTTGGAATTTTGATGGGGATTGCATTGGGTATTGTGAAGGGCATTGCTTGCCTAATTTCTTTCTCTGCCAGTTTATCATTTGTATAAAGGAGGGCTTTTGAGTTTGAATTTTTTGAGTAAATTTTGTATCCAGACACTTTGCTGAGGTGTTTATCAGCTGTAGGATATCTCTGCTAGAAATTTTGGGGTTGCTTATGTGAACTATCATATCATCCACAAATAGTGATACTTTGCTTTTGTCTTTTCCAATTTGTATCCCCTTGATCTCCTTTAGTTGTCTTATTGTTCTGGCTAGAACTTCAAGTACCATATTGAATAGATAGGGAGCCACTGAGAAGCATTTTGCCCCTGATTTTAGTGAAATTGCTTTAAGTATCTCTCTATATAGTTTGATGTTGGCTATTGGCTTGCTGTATATTGCTTTTATTTTGTTTAGATATGTGCCTTGTATCCCGATCTAATCCTTTTAACATGAAGGGGTGCTGTATTTTGTCAAAGGCTTTTTCAGTATCTAATGAGATGATCATTTTTTTTCTTTCAGTTTGTTTATATGGTGGATTATGTTGATGGATTTTGTATATTGAACCATCCCTGCATCACTGGGATGAAATCTACTTGATCATGATGGATAATGTTTTTGATGTGTTCCTGGATTTGGTTTGCCAGTATTTTATTGAGTATTTCTGCATCAATGTTCATAAGAGGAAACAATATGAGGTTCTCTTTTTTTGTCATTGAGTTTTTTTGTGGTTTAGGTATCAGGCTGACTATGGCTTTGTAAAGTGAGTTTGACAGTGTTCCTTCTGTCTCTATTTTGTGGAGTAGTTTGAAGAGTATTGGTCTTAGCTATTCTTTGAAAGTCTGATAGGTATCTGCACTAAAACCATCTGGACCTGTTTTATTTATTTATTTATTTATTTATTTATTTATTTATTTATTTATTGGTTGGGAGGCTTTTAATGACTGCTTCTATTTCTTTAGGGGTTATAAGGCTGTTTAAATAGTTTACCTGATTTTGATTTCAGTGGTATCTATCTAGAAAATCATCCATTTCATTAAGATTTTTTAGTTTTGTAGAGTACAGGCTTTTGAACTATGACCTAATGATTCTTTGGATTTTCTCAGTGTCTGTTGTTATGTCTCCATTTTCATTTCCGATTGTTTTAATTTGGATGCTGTCTCTCTGTCTTTTGGATAGTTTGGTTAAGGATTTGTCTATCTTATTTATTTTCTCAAAGAACCAGCTCTTGGCTTTATTGATTCTTTGTATTGTTCTTTTTTTCTAACTGATTGATTTCAGCCCTGATTTTGATTACTTCCTGCTTTCTACTACTCTTTGGTGTGCTTTCTTCTTCTTCTTCTTCTTCTTCTTCTTCTTCTTCTTCTTCTTCTTCTTCTTCTTCTTCTTCTTCTTCTTCTTCTTCTTCTTCTTCTTTTCTTGAGTTTTCATGCGTCCTTTTAAACTGCTGGTGTGAGAACTTTATAATTTCTTTATGGAGGCACTTAGTGCTATGAACTTTCCTCTTAGCACTGCTTTCATTGTGTACCTTAAATTTGGCATGTTGTGCCTTAATTTTCATTGAATTCCTAAAAATCTTTTACTTTTTAATTTCTTTCCTGACCCAGAGTAGAGTAGAGAGTTGCTCAGTTTCCACGAGTGTGTAGGATATCTGGTATTTCTGTTGTTGTTGAAGTCCAGCTTTAATCCAAGGTGGTCTAATAAGATACATGGCATTATTTCAATTTTCTTCTATCTGTTGATGCTTGTTTTGTGATGGACTAGATGGTCAATTTTGGAGAACGATTCACTAGATGCTGAGAAGAAGATATATTTTTTGTGTTTGAGTGAAATATTCTACAGATATCTGTTGGGTTCATTTGATTGATATCATGTTAGTTTCCTTATTTCTCTGTTTAGTTTGCCTGACCTATCAGTTGGTGAGAATGCAGTGTTGAAGTCTCTCACTATTAATTTGCGGGTGTTGATGTGAGATTTAAGCTTTAACATTGTTTCTTTTACAAATGTGGGTGCCTTTGTGTTTGGGGCCTAGATGTTCTGAACTGAGATTTCATCTTGATAAATTTTCCTTTGATGAGTATGAAGTGTGCTTCCCTGTATCTTTTGATTAATTTTGGTTGAATGTCTATTTTATAAGATATTAGAATGACTATTCCAGCTTGCTTCTTGGGTTCGTTTGCTTGGAGAACATTTTTCCAGCCCTTTACCCTTTACTTCTATCTTTATTGCTGAAATGTGTTTCTTGTATGCAGCAGAATGATGGATCCTGTTTTAAAATCCATTCTGTTAGCCTGTGTTTTTTTATTTGGGGAATTGATGTTGAGAGATATTAATGACCAGTGATTGTTATTCCCTGTTGTTTTGATGGTGGTGGTGGTGGTGGTGGTAGTGGTAGTGGTAGTGGTGGTGGTAGTGATGGTGGTAGTGGTGGTGGTGGTGGTGGTGGTGGTGGTGGTGGTGGTGGTGTGTGTGTGTGTGTGTGTGTACGTTTCCCTTGTTTTTGCTGGTATGGAATTACATATTCCCTATGTTTTCTTGGGTTGGAGTTTTATTTATAATATTTTCTGTAGGGCTAAATTTGTGGATAGATATTGTTTGAATTTGGATTTGTCTTGAAATACTTGTTTTCTCCATTAATGGTGATTGAGAGTTTTGCTGAATATAGTAGTCTTTGTTGACATCTATGGATTTTTAGAGGTTATGCAATATCTGTCCAGACCCTTCTAGCTTTTAGAGTCCCTTCTGAGTATTTGGTGTAATTCTGATAGGTCTGCCTTTGTATGCTACCTGCCATTTTCTGTTGTTGCTTTTAATGTTCTTTCTTTGTTTTGTAGATTTTGTGTTTTGATTATTATATGTACAGAAGATTTTCTTCCCTGGTCCAGTCTAATTGGTGTACCACAAGTTTCTAGGCATCTCTTTCTTTAGGCTCTAAAAGTTTTTTTTTTTTTTCTGTGATTTTGTTGAAAATGTTTTCTGGATTTTGTAGCTGGGACTCTTCATCTTCTTCTGTTACTATTATTCTTAGGTTAGATCTTTTCATGGTATTCCAGATTTCCTGGATGTTTTGTGTCAAGAATTTTTTAGATTTACTATTTTCTTTGACAGATGTATCGGTTTCTTCTATTGTATCTTCTATGACTGAGATTCTATTTTCCATCTCCTCTATTCTGTTGCTGATGCTGGCATCTGTTGTTCCTGTTCTCTTCCCTAGGTTTTCCATCTCCAGGATTCCCTCAGTCTGTGTTTTCTTTATTGTTTCTATTTCCACTTTCAGGTCTTGCACAGTTTTATTAATGTCCTTCACCTGTTTAATCGTATTTTCCTGTATATCTTTATGTTTCCTTTTAAAAGACCTCTACCTGTTTGTATTTTCCTTCATTTCTTTAAGATATTTCTTTATTGCCTCTTTAAGGGTCTTGATCATCTTTATAAGATTGAGTTTAAGGTCATTTCCTTGTGCTTTGGTTGTTAGGATATCCAGGGAAAATAGGATACTATTTTCCCATGAGAATCTTTAAAGAATATATGCTTGCCTTTGTTTGTATCAGTATTCTATAAATATCAATTAAGTCAAGATGGTGACAGTGTTTCTTGGAAATCATGTGCTTTGCTGATATTTTATGGTTGTTTTAGTAATTGAACTATAACCACGAAGATACCTATTTCTTTTTTTAAAATTATATTAGTTTCTTTTCATGTGTAGTCTCTTATTAATTTATAATTGTTATAATTTCCTGGTGAGATGCTAATTTTAATATAAGGATCATTACTTCTGTGTCTAATGATGCTCTTCTGTTTTATTTGTCAGTAGGGTTATTATCCCCATCTTTTCATTTTTTTTTTTTACTGACTTGATATATGTGTAATGTTTTGTTTTGCTGAGCAGTATATATACTCCCAGTCCAGTATATGTGTTCTTCTCTTCTGTTCTTTTATTCTATCTGTACATTATATGTAAAGTTGCATGTAGATAATATATAGTTACTTTTTTCTTTTTTTTAAATCAACTTTGACAATTTATTTCCAGGGGAGTTTTGAGTGTATTTATTACTGTTTCAGTAGGTACTGACTGGTTGTATTTAAGCTTACGATTAATTATTACTTTATTTCTCTTCTGGTTTCTTCCATCCAACTCTTTTTTCCTACCTACTTTCCATTATTAAAATAAGGCTTAGAATTCTACTTCGATTTTTCTATTATTTTTGCATTTTAAAATTGCTGCTATAAGGTTATGGTTTTTATAGTCCATTGAAGACTGAGATTGTCCCATTTATCAAACAATACAGAAGCCTCCTGGTGGGTTGAGGATATAAAATCAAATGAAATCAAATCATTGATTATATATCTATTTTTTTTATACTAGGTATTCAACCTAGCTATTCCATAAGTTTGGTATGAACAATAATCTCATGATTCAGTTAAAACATTTTATAGTTTTCCTTGTGAATTTATCATTGACCAATGACTTCCTTAAAAGTGTGGCGCGTCATTTACATAGCTATGGTAGAGTACTAGCATAGCATATGAGCTCCTAGTTTCAATCAACACCAGAGAAGCAGAAACCAAATCCTGGGAAGCATACTTCTCTAATTCTAGGATTCAGGTCTAGTCTTCAGTCCTAAAATATTTATTTGCTTCTTTCGTAGTGGTTCTACTGATCTTCAGAGACCTGCCGTTTTGGCATGCACTGTGACATATTTTATTTTGCTTCATGGAGAGCAGTTAGGTTAGTTTGCTTTAAATTCTTATCTCTCAGTTTCAGCATTGCAGGATCAGAATCAGTCTCACTTGGTTTTCTTTCTCTTTGGGAATGTGGTCTATTTGGGGTGGGAGATCCCTTACATGCTGGATGATTTTAGATCATATACTTAATATGTGAATATAGTCTTCCCCAGGTCCTGAATCCCATCATTTTTCTTGAAGGGCTATTACTTCTTTTCCTTTAACAAGCATCAACCCTGGCTGGTCCTACACTGCACACTCTTGCACAGTTTCTAGGGAGTCTGTTGAGATCTTTTATCTTTAACTACAAAGCTTTGAGTTATTTTTTGCAAATGTGTAGCTCAAGTAAGTTAGCAATGTATACAGACAGAACTCGGAGGCACCATTTCTGACTTGTAATTAGTTGGAGCACATTAATAGTAATCTTAGAGTCATTGATAATGCATCCAAGATCCATTAAGGAAAGAAATCAAAGCACTTTCTCCTGGTGTTGCTTAGCCAGCGGTGAGTCCAGATTTGAACTCTCTGATTTGCTATCCCTGTCCATGCATCTTGACTATCTGTTTTATTAGTAGGGATCTGTGCCTATGTGAAGGCTGTCTTGTCACTCTGACCTTGTCCCTGTGTCTGTGTCTTTGTGTTCCTGTGTCTGTCCCTAACAAAGGGCTTTCCTCTTTATTGAGCATCACAGAAAGCATCACAGAGAGAAGAAATGAGGGATCCTTTACAGGAATCTTTAACAGAGTTTTACAAGGGATTAAATCTCTGACCCTACCTGACCCAGATAACAAACAGTACTTCAAAAACCATGTTGTACTCGGCATCTATGGGGGTTGTTCATTCTGTAAGATTGCTTTCCATCCCAATTTGCTGTTTTCAGCAAATGATTATCATAGCACACACACACATGCATTGCTTTGGGTCAAGGGCATGGACCAGTACATAACTTATAATTACAGCTATGCATTAGCTTAGGTTGTAAAAGTTGATTACCTGGGAAATTCAAGGCAAGTCAGATTAGTTGTCACATTGTTCTCTTAAAGGCCGGTTAAACAAACAGGCTGAGTGCACAGTAGTATAGCAGTCGTAAGTCTTAAATGACCTCGAGATGTATTATTACGTCTGACTTTGGGTTCCAGCAAAAGTCCCAGTCTCCTATGGTATAACAGATATTTTTATCACAATGCTTTGCCATGCTGGTCTTTTATCTTTTGAGATTATTCTGATTATCACTGACAATCAGAATATTCTATATTATTTTGGGAGCTTTCCTGTATAGACAGCCTCTGGTATGTAGCTAACATCTTCCCACCCCAATGCTAGAGATGTATGGAAACAGTTCTTTGACCCATCTATCCTCAGCATTCACCCAGCCATTAAGAGACTTTGATATTAGGCTTTATCATTGCTTTTGGTGGTGGGGGCAGAAATGGTGGTATTTGCAGAAGCATAGAACGCAAGAAATGAGCAGATGTGTTCAGACAATGCTGAGTTCGTGAAGAGCAGATATTTAGTTTCATCTTTCTTTTTATCCTTTTCTTGTTTTATTGCTTGATAACTTCCCTTTCTCCACCATTGTCTGTGAATACACTCATGTCTCTCTGTTTTGGAAAGTATCATTGTGCTTGGTAACATACTCAGGAGATTACAATAAAAACATGCTCACCACCTTTCCTCGTCAGATTCTTATGAATGGTTTCTTGCATGACATCCACACTTCATTCAATATTATTTTTACTAAAGGAATTTTTCACTGCTATGGGAGAGAATGAGAGACTACTCAGATCTAAAACTTACCATTATGTTTTAAGTTCTAATTTTTAGAGAACTTCATGCAGCATATTTCGATCATATTCTTTCCTACCCAACTCTCCCTAGATTCCCCGTCACCTCCTTACTAACTCAGCTGTATTCTTCCGCTTTCTTAAACACACACACACACACACACACACACACACACACACACACACACACTACACTAAAACATTATTACAGTCCCAATGATCCACTTTGTGTTTGTTGTACATGGAGCCCAGAGGTTTTGCTGACATAATATTCCATCAGGGATAGCCACATGTCTAATTTTTCCAGTTGTTTTGTATGTACACACTTGTTCAGTTTTCATGTTCTCCCCATTCTGATCCTACACACCTGCTCCTCAGACAATCTCCCTCATCAATTGGTGTGTAACTGATGAAGTGGAAACTTAAGGGTTCTTTGGAAAGTTGATTGGATGGTGTTTTGCTAGGGCAAGCACATGAAGGAACGATTCCTTTAGGTGAACACAGGTGTGAAAGGCTAAGGCTGACTCTGAAGGAACGTTTTGCTTAAGCAGACACAGAAGAATGTTCTGCTGAAGCAAGCACGTGAAAGGAGATAAAAGTTTCTTTAGCAACAGCACACATGTATTGGTCTGCCTTACATTGTATAGTTGAGCTACAAACACACCAACAACTTCTGGTGGTGTGCTGCAGCTTCTTGCCTCAGACTCAGGATGCATGAGGTGAAGCAAGACCTGTGCTGAGGCAAGGCATGTGGAGAACACATGATGTCTGGAAGGTATAAATAGGACTCTACAGAGTGAGGAAGAGAGAGCTTGGCTTGCTGATACAGCTAGCTGTGCTACGCTTGTGGGTCTCTTGTCTTTGTTGATTTTCACTTCCCTGAGAGAGGCACAACTGAGAACTTCTGGTGTTCCTACCGGTCCTTCCTGCTGACTCGAGCTGAGGCTAAGGCTAGGTTGTGTCACCACTGTTGCTAACCAGACTCTACCAAACTGGACTGCTGGTGTATCTGTAAACTGTTTGCAAGTGGATTGAGCTGCTGCTGCTAATCTGAGAACTGAACTGCTTATATCCAGACAACACAGATGGGAGTTGCTCCAAAGAACCTTTCTAAACAGGTCCAATTGCCCTGTATCTTTTCTTTTCCACTACCTCTGGTGGGTGGTGGGCTACAAGGGAGGTTAAAGTGTTTAAAAACCATCATTAAAAATAAGATTTAAGGGCTGGAGAGATGGCTCAGCAGTTAAGAGCACTGACTGCTCTTCCAGAAGTCCTGAGTTCAATTCCCAGCAACCACATTGTGGCTCACAACTATCTGTAATGGGGATCCAATGCCCTCTTCTGGCGTGTCTGAAGACAGTGCAAGTGTACTCATATAAAATAAACAAATAAATAAATCTTAAAAAAAAAGTAAGATATAAAAAAATTGAAGTTCCTAACTCGTGACTTCTCTAGCTCTCTTTTCTAACTGTCATGGGCTGGTCCCTGTCTCTGTCATTCTGCAGGTCCCTCCAGACTCTGCTACTCTTGTTCTCTCTGCATCTTCAGCTGCTTAAGGTCTCTCTGAGTAGCTTTTTTTTTTTCAAATCCATATAGTTTCTTGCACAGCACTCCCATTTTTACTCTACTTTGTCTTTAGTAGAAGAAGTTTCCAGCACTTGAGATATTCTTTTAACTCTGTCCTAATATCTTACAGATCCTTCTAATGGTGCTTTGAATGAGAATGTTCTCTATGGTCTCAAATGTTAGAAAACGTAATTCCTAGTTGGTAGGGCTGTTTGGCTACTTTTAGTAGGCGTGGCCTTGGAAGAGAGAGTATGTCACTGGGATTGGGCTTTAAGATTTCAAAGCCTTGGACCATTTTTAATGTTCTCTCTCTGCTTCCTGCTTGTGGTTCAAGTTGTGAGCTCTCAGCTTTCTACTCCAGCGGTCCTTCTGGCCATGATGCCATGTTAAACTCTTATCCTTCTGGAACTAAAACCAGATATAAACTCTTCTGTAAATGACCTTGGCTGTGGTGTTTTATCACAACAGTAGAAAGCTAACTCATATACTTTCTTAACCTGAAGCTCAGCCTACTTTCTGAGCCACTTGGACAGCCATGCATTTTTTTTTCATTTATGATGCATATTCTGTTGCATGATATTTGTTTAGGGGCCAGGATCCTTGCTGTATTGTTACATTTTCAAGACCATGGTTGATCTTATTTTATTCTGTTTTCAGAATCTTGGATATACTCAATGACTACATAACACTTGCTGAATAAATCGATGAATGGCATTCATTGGCCCATTAATTAATTGCTCCTTGATTGTTCATTAATGAACAATTAAGAACTTTGGGAGCAAGAAGTGAGAAGTAAGTAAGATGAGAAGAAAAAAAGAGGGGTATTGTACAATGTTGGTTCCATGGCTTCTAGTATCATCATTCTAGAGTCCAAAGTAAGTTTATCTGGTTCATCTGTAGTTTGCTAGAGACCTTTTATGATTGAAAAGTAATCTCATCATGGACAAGACTATTTTATCTGGGTTACTGAATGTAACCTATCTATTGATGTGAATTGTGCCTGGCACTGAATTTTTCAGTGGATAGTTTTAAGCTTCCTCATTTAACTTTCTTAGTAAATCCATGAGTTAGAAGCTATTATGTTTAGATTCCAGTGAGAAAACAAGGCTTTGAGAGCAGATAAGTGGCCAATACAACTTCACTAGCTGGCAGGTGAAAAGCCCCAGATGCAAATCCACACCTTCAGTGTCAAAGCTGACTTCATTCCCATTGGGGTTTTTGTACCACTTTGCAACACTACAAATGGCGGAGTCCTGGGGAGCCAGGGGGAAACTATTTCCAAGGCAAATATTGCAAATCTCAGCTGTGCATTGCATTTTTATGAAAGGAAAGGGGCCCAAAAAAGGTAGTGTGAATAGGTTAGACACCAGGGGATGAACATCATTTATCTGTGAAAACTGTCAGTTAGAAAAATGAACATTATAGATTTCCTGGCTGCCAGCAGTCTAAAGGCTCACTAAGGCTATTATTCAGTATTCATCAATCAGTATCTGTTCATTATCAGAGGCTTCTGGGCTCAATGTATAGTAAACACTAAGTAGATGATGAGATTTTAAAGTGTACTCCTGAAATTTACACAATGTGATGTAGATGAGAGATCGTGCAGTTATTTTGCCTTGCACTGTGTCTCTGCTGGCCTGTGCTATGCAAAATCAGATCATGCAACAGACTCATTTGCAAAGCCTTGTCCTTGGTAGGCAGAATGGACGGACTCCAGTGCCTCTTTACAGAACACAGAGAAAGATTCCTCTGATCAGTCGATTGAATTAAATGATCTTTGAAAGAAGCCAACAACACTTTTTAGTTTTATGGAGGGATTTTTTTCTTGTTATTTTTTAGCATCAGAGGACAGCATCCAAGAAATCTTGAGTTGTTTGAGAGACCTGCTCCCTTTGCTTTCACAGGACAACAGAGAGAATGTTCCTGCTGTTCTGAGCAGATATGTTGCCTGCTGAAAGGATACGATGACCTGTTCATTCTTCCACTCTTAAAACTCTCCTCATTTTCAGGGTCCATCTTCCTTTGTTGACATTTTAAAGTCTCACGCCTTCATGAGATGGCCCACTGGCATAATGGGATTTGGCTATTTCCAGACAGGCACTCAGCTTTATGACATTCTTCTCCAAATAACATGAGCAATAGTCCAAAACCTCATGACCCTGGAACCTGATCTTTGGGGAGCTATTATCCATAGGTGCTGATCCTTGTGGTTGGCCAAACTCAACAGTTATTTGACCAGTGTTCCATCTAATGAGGTAGTTGCAAGTTCTGTGTATTTGAGAATCTGTCCATTTTTGAACATATAGGAAAAAGCTCTAAGAGGAGCGATGTATATGTCAGATGATGGGGTGTAGTGGCTTGAATGGTAGACCTTAAATATATGTCCAAAGTCATTGTTTTAAGTACAAAATACACTCCCTATGGAACCATTCTGAACCTTTGAGGGAAATAATCAGATCCTTGGGTTGTTGCTTTCACGTCAACAGCTCTCAGGGGATAGGATTGCTGGCTGCCTGTGGATCTATCTATCTATCTATCTATCTATCTATCTATCTATCTATCTATCTATCTGAATTAAGTGACACAAGTAGCTTCCTAATATCTCAGTTAAACCTGATGCTCTAGGCCTTGTTTTGCTCTGGGAAATGACAAGAGAATGAACCTTAGACTTGGCTCCATTGAAGAATGGCTTCATTGTGTGACCAGCAAATCTGTAAGCTAAAACACAAACTCATAGTCACCAAGTAATTCACAAGATCCCTTTTTAATTTCTATTGGGCATGGGCTTTCTGTAGACTTCTTAGTGCACTTTAGAATCAGAAACCAGCCAGAACTCACATTTGTAATGAATTTTTTTTTGAATTTTTAGGTCTTTTCAGGATTGAAGCATATGAAAGAGCTCTAGATATCAACAGTAGGCATTCCACAGACTCCTGAGTCATGCTTTTGGGAATGGAAATTTGGGTAATCTTGAGTGAGTGAGGTGGTGTCTGAGCTTCACCTTCTTTACCATAAAATCTGCAGGGGGTTTTGTGATAGTAAAGAAAAGATGGGACTCAGAATCGGGCCCAAGGGGAAATGTCACAGTGTATGGCGGCCAGGACATTCCTATCTTTTGAAGTTCTTAGAATAAAAAATTTACTTTCAGCTTCTTTAGCTTTAGTTTCTTCTCCAATATTTATCACACACACACACACACACATGCACACCTCACTGGGTGGGGGTGGTGTAGGGAAGAATAGTTGTGCTTGCTGTGAGTTTGGAGAAGTGTAATCCTTACCCTTGACTGCAGGAGAGCACGTCTTTGGACAGAGCTGGTCATGACATTTGCATGGCTTGGGTTTCAGAAGAAATAACAGGTTATGGAGAGGAACTAGAATAAAACTCACAGTATAATTTTATATTTCTTCTTTTTGAGCAAAATAGGTATTAAAACATTTTGAAACAAATTTTTATACAAAATTTAAGCATGTGTGTATAACTTATCGGTTTCAAAACTCTTGACATTCAGTTATCCTTAAATTTAAGTAAATAAAAAAAGACATCATTGTATATAATGAGTTAAAACTGCATTCCCTAAAAGATGGCTTGCTATCTTGACCTGTGATTTTCATGAATATCTGCTTATTGAAAAATAGGATCATTGCATATGTAATCAAGTGCAGATGGGATCACATTTGATTAGGGTGTGACTCTAAATCCAGTACAACAGCTGTCCTGGTGAAGGGAGATAAGACATCCACAAAGGGAGAGTCACATGAAGAGACATGGAGAACACCAAGTGGCTATGGGACAAGGATTGGTCAAGTTGTATACGAAGGTATCACCAGAATCTATTCTTCCTCTCTCTTAGAAAGAAACATTTTGTGACCACTCCCCACTTCAGGGATAGTAAGCCCTCAGAACTGCAAAGTAACACACGTCTTTTGTTCCAAGCTGCATAATTAGTAGTACCTCAGCCTTAGAAAACAGGATATAATACCTGTCTTGATCTGTTTGTGGTGTGAGAATGAAACATTGGAGGCCAGGAACTTTATAAGGAACTGGATTTGGTTCATGATTCTGGTTGGAAGGCTCAAAATTCTGAGGTTTCTAAAGGACCCTTGGCTAGGTCACAACATGGCAAAGCAGTGCAAAGCAAGCTTTTCATGTGCAGAAGGGGCGTGAGTGTGAACAAAGAATCCAGAGGCCAGGGAAGAGCCACACAGGCTCTTTTTAATAACAAAACCCAATTCATGCCACAAGTCCAGTATTAATCTAGTCATGAAGATGGAGTTCTAATGACCCAGTTCTTATGAGCATAGCCTCCTAAGGGAGGCTGATCCATCACAAGGGTGAGGCAAGTTTTTATTACATGACCCTTCAGATGACAAACTGTATTGGACCATTACAACACCTTCCTTTTATATCACAAGGTAGTGTTAGCAACCAACTTTTGTTTCTTTGTTTCTATTTGAAAGTTATAGCTTTAACATGATTTATAGTGTACTATGTTTTTTTTACATATATTCAGTACTTGAGATCATATCCATTTTTCTCTTCTCAGAAATCCTAGGGCTTAAACTGATGCCAAGGCTCCATTTGCATAGTACCCAGCTTAGCAATTTAAGACCCCCACAAACCGAGGACCTCACTCAAGCCTCAGTAATTCGCCGCCACCCAATAACTCAACTCACAAGACACCAAACTGGATGCAAACAGCAAGAGGTATATTTTGATCAGCATGCTGAGGTTAACACTTGTAACCCATGCAGGGGCAGTGGGGTCTGATTCCGAGCTTTGGAGGTATAGGGTATAAGAAAAACCACAAGGAAAAAACAGCAACCCAGGGGGAGAACCACAACCCAGAGGGAGTGAAGGAGGGTTATTGGAGAATACCTGTGGAAAGTCCCAGCCCATTATTCAGTTTGTGACAGGGTTCAAGGAACAGTCATGGGGAACATTCTGTATAGGCTATTCTCAAGAGCCTATTCGTATTCAACCATCTATCTTGTGGTCAGTCAATTCCTGAAACACAGAGCTAGGAACAAGCTGACCTGCACTTTTGGTTCCGCTCAGCCTGCTAGGAGTTTTTGAAAATTTTTAACCCTTTCAGTAATAACTCTGAAAATAATGTTTATTTAAAATGGAATCAGATACTTGGAGGATGGCTGGTTTTAAGCTTTGCCTTCTGGAAACTGAGTATCATTAAGTACAGGGACTGTGGGTCACATGATCAAAAGTCAGCATCCTAGTGAGTGGGTATGGCTGTATGTAGGAGTCATCCTGTGCACAGAGGATGGGGTACATATGAAGCCTTTGTTTATGTTAGCCTTGATGAGGAGTATAGCATGTTTGATTAACACAGCTTTCTTTTTTATATTAATTGTAGTTAACATCCAAAGTAATGGCTCTCACTGTGGCAGCTGATTGTCTCCTTCTCCACTATCCCCCACTTCAGTTTTTCAGTCACATGTATTCCATTAGTCTCAGCCATACCTTAAGCTCTCCTTCTTCACTCTCATGCTCTTCCTTGTTTTGAAGCCTATATGCACACATATACATGTGCACAGAACAAACGTAATCCTATTTAATTATCTTCTTTTCCATTTTGTGTGTATGATGTACATGTTTATACATGCCTGTGTGCCTATGTATAATCATGTGTGTGTGTGTCCACGGATGTAAGTCCAAGCTTAATGTCAGGAATCATACTTATTCATTGTCACAGGTGCTCTCAATCATGTCTCACTGATATGGCTAGTCTCACTAGACAGTTTGCAGTGTCTCTGTCTCCATCTTCCAAGGCAGGCATTACAGCTAAATCACCATACCATGCAGTATTCACATGATTTCTGGGGATCTGAACTCTGGTTTTCAAGCTTGTATGACCATCACTTTAGCCACTGGGCTGTCTCCCCAATGCCTATAAAGTTAAGTTTAGGTCCCACATATGAGATAAAACCTGAACTTGTTTGTGTTTCTGAGTCCAGCTTATTTTTCTTAACCCAATGATTTCCAGTTTGATCCATTTTTATGCAAATTCCATGATTTCAGATTTCTTTACAGTTGAATAAAATGTCCTTGTGTTTGTACGCACTGTATTTCTCATATCCATTTATCTACTGATGGAGAACTAGACTAGTTCCATTTTTCATAAACAAAGTTGTGCAAAGATGGTGGAAATGCCAGAGATCTCTCAAGAGCAGGTGGCAGGTTGCCTCAGGGGTCCCCAGAGTCAGACTTGAGGGGTGATTTGGCATTCCTCCTCATTCTCTCTCTAAAAAAAGTCCCTGGTTACAAGTGGTTGCACACTGTTGTGTGGACACAGTGTGCTGGGTTTTGTTTCCTTATTTTTCCTTTTTCTTTTTGCAAATGCTCTTCACAGGAAGGCTTTGGCAGACAGCTGAGGCCCCCACTGGGATGGAGACTATAACAACCACTATCCCAGTGACAGATTAAACAGGACAGACAACACAGATCAGAGCCTGAAAATTCCTTGGCCTTGAGTGTCTTCAGAGTTGGGCTGGCTAATGAGTGGAGCTCCAGGATTATAGTTCAGCCTGTGAGTGTAGTCTGTTACCCCAGTTTGGGGGATTCTCATGCCTTGAGTGCATCTTGGAAATCGGTACAGAATTCAGAGGCATCGGTGCCAACCAGGCCAAGGGGCTTTTGCCTGTTGTTACTGGTAATTCAGTCATTGTTTTCAACACAGTCCAGGGATGGAGAGTCCATAGAATGTAGGTGGAAAGTGAGCTTAGGCCAACTGTTCGTAAGACATACAAAGAGTCGTTAGTTTGATTCATCCCAGATACTTGGGCCTGAGCCTTCCAAAGTGGGAACAAATTGTGACTGAGAAGTTCTACCTGTGTGTTGTGCTCAATCAGCAGCTAGGCAGGGAAGAGAACCAAAAGTGCTCTGTCTGTCTGTCTGTCTGTCTGTCTGTCTGTCTCCTCTCCTCCATTTCTCTTCTGACATTTCTCTTCTTGACTTATAATAGATAAAAAATAGGTCCTTCATTTGTGAATAAGGTTGGTAAATATAATCTCTAAACTAACTCCCAGTTAGATCTATTTTAGTAGCTATCATATACATGTCTTTTTTCCTGGGCTTATGCTATCCATCCTTTGGAATGTGTATATATTTGGAATGTATATTTCGTTTACATTAGTACATGAGATATTGCACATGAAATAAGCATCATATCAGAATTACCTGAGGATATGATTGGGTATGGAGATCTGGACTGGTGACTCAGACTTTTCCTATAGGACTCCCAGCTTCCTTTTCAACATTAACACAGATACTTGCCTTCTATGTTGTCTGAGCTGTATCTCTTGGGTTTCAGACCACAGTCTGCTTGAGCCTCTAGTAGTTACATATCCAATACTAGTGTCAAAGCCTGTGGTTTTATAGCAAGTATCCAGGCACAAACTCTTGGTATCTATCTACACAGTACTTTCTATTCTGGTAGCAAGTCCTGGGCTCTGTTGGATATGCTTTTCCTGCTGTTCACACTTCCTGAGCTATGCTCTCCTGTGTATCCTGACTTCCTCAGACCAGAAGCACATGGTAGGGGTGGGCAGGCAGAGACAAAAAACTTCTCTGAGACGGGTGGTCATCAGGATAGTTTGTCAAACTGAGAATTCTGTCTATTAACAGTAGTAGGTATGGGTAGATGAGTGGGGAGTCAGTCTCAGGGAGTGATGTTGTAGTATATGTAACACATGATATCTAGAGATGGAGTCTGAACTAAGCAGGTTTGGGAGAGATAGGAAGGGCCGAGCTGGTTGGAAGGGCCGCGCTGGTTGGAAGGGCAGGGGCAGGACTGCAGTTCTAGCAAGAATGTAAAAGAGAGGCAGCCTAGGAACCACGAGTAAGAGGCTAAGGTCTGAAACATTTCCAGACTAAGCCCAAGCATTACTTTTAGATTAGGTAATAGGATGCCAGGTTTAGGAACCCAGCTACAAGATGAAGCTTAGTAGGTGTTGGATGTATAATTGTCTCTTCAAGTGTGTGGAGAAGCCTTACCCCTGGTCTCTGTGAATGTGACCTTATTTGAGAGTAATTTATCTGTGGATTTAACCAAGTTGAGGTTTCATTTCATTAGGGTGGGCCTAAAATCCAATCTGACTGATGAATAGCCTTCTGTGAAAGGGATTCCAGACAAAGCTCCTCTGGGAGGAAGGTCATATGAGGACTGAGACAAAGGTTGTAACCATGTGCTTCCTAGCTAAGGGATACCAACTGTTCTTATGGCCCACTAGAAGCTAGAGAAAGACATGGAACAAATTATCCACCATAACCCCAGACTTCTGGCCTCCAGAATTGTTATAGAATAACTTTTTTTTTTTTTCTTAAATCACCCATTTTGTGGTAGTTTCAACATTCCCCAAGAAACCAATACAGTAACTGGGCTAGTCTCATATTAAATCGTCAAAATGCTGGTTCTCCTTTCATTTTCCTCTGTATGGGGCTAAGAGAGCCTAAAAGTCCAGGCAAAGGACTACATCAAAAGCCATGATCAGCTTCACACGTTAGAGTACTAATTCACAACTGATATGTTTAGCTTCAAGGGCTGTGTTGTTCACTTCATAGTTACCAAGAAGATACAGAAATTCCAGCAGGCAGTAGAGAAAAAGGCCTATGGTGAGGATTACAAGTTACCTCCACATGCTACAGTAGGAGTGGACATTAAGATAGTAAGGGGAATGTATGGGTTAAGATACTGAAACTCGGTGCCATTTACAACTTGGTCTGATAGAACCAAGCAGACTTGATAAGAAAATTACAGGTTCTAAGAAACCATGCTAGCAATGATGAGTCAGCTGGCCAGCTTCCACGAGACCTTTCCCCTTTGGGAAACATGCTAGGCACTGGTACTTATTATGTAGTCTTGCTTTTAATACGGTGCAGCTAATTATGGTAGATTGCTCTAAGTAAGGATGGATTCTAATGAGACTTCCCCCCAGTTAAGGAAACAGAACCCAGGCCATCCTACAGAGATAACCAAGGAAACTACAGCTATTTCTTGGCACTTGTGAGAACAAAGATAGCTTCCTACAGTTAATAGCATCCGAGAAACCTGTAAAGGTCAGAGGTAGATAAAATCCAGCCAGTAGCTAATGACCAGCAGATAGTCAAGGTCAGCAACTCACAAAGCCAGAAAGCTTAGCATAATTAATAGTTAGCAAGACACCCACAAGGTCCAAGGGTAATAAAGCCGGCCTAGTGGCTAACAGCTAGCAGACAGTCAAGGTCGATACCTAACAAAGCTAGAGTCAGAGATAGCTGAAGAGGGTTGGCACTTAACCAGCCCTAACATGTTGGGCAGCACATGGTAGGGCTAAGAGAACACACTTAGATTATATGGGTCATTTGATCCATGTTAGCCTAGATAATTAACCACTTTCAAGAGAGATTACCTCAACCTCTGCCTAGTTTGTGTCATCCTTCTGTAAAAATCCCAGATAATAGAATTTCACAGGTGTTTTGCCTTTCTTAGAAACCTCTCTCACCTCCAAAGAGTTTCTTCTCTCACTTTTCCTTGATTTCTTACTTTTCCGAAATAATTCTTGAGAAAAACATACTTCCACTTTAATACTCCCAGGAAACTCCATGTCTTTAATTTTTGTTGATGGGGACAATGAGTTTGGAACAATTGTCCCAAGTAAATCTTTGATGACTGTGAGTGTCCAGCATCTTAGGTCTTTGGGGCATACACAATTGTACAATATTCTATCACTCTTTAAAACCCATGTCAAAGATATATTACCAAGATCAGCTAGGACAGTTGGGTCTCCTCTTTTAGTGTCCCTAGAATGTTCATGTCTTATGTGTCTTACATGGTGAGAGAAGTCTTTGTCATAAGCATCACTACTTAACAAAAGTGTCCTGAGCAGCAGGCTAAACATCTCTGTATAGTCTTGTAGGGATTTAGGCTCCTCCAGTGCTCACCTATTTTGAGCTCTTTGTTGTGGTATCTCAAGAAAGGATTAATAAACTTCCTCAAAACCGTAGCCTTGAAGTCCACTCCCTTAACATTCTGTTGGAAGGACAGATTGTCAGCAATACCTTGAAGCAAGTGGAATTGCTAGACAGAATAATAGCTGTTGGTCAACCTTCTGGCTGTAATCCCAATACAGATTATACTTGTATCTCCATTATAAATACCCACACTGCTCTCAGAACACTCACATTGTAGAGCCCTAAAGCATTCTTCTACACTTCATTGGCATTTCATAGAGTAAATAACAGGGTAATAAAAAGAGGTTCCCCAATTTTGAATTAGACCTATTTGAAAGCTGACTCCAACCTAGAATGTTTGTGTAATTTTTAGAAATTTATTAAATCACATTTGTCAATTTCTAGAATTTTCAAATAGTGATGATAGTATTTATTTATGTTGTTGGCAGTTATAATTGATATGTACATACTTGGCACATAAGTGCTTGTTAATAGATTTTATTTTAATCTTAATTAAATCATTGCCAATGTGCTTGTCATTAATACACTACTGTCTAACCCATAATTTCTTTAAATTTGGGACATTCATTATAATCTGAATTAGTTGTCTCGCTTTCAAAAGCTTACTCTTATCTCAGGAGATCATCACAGATGATTTTTGGGGACACTGAATGATTTTTTCAAGGTCACAGAGATAATCATTGGCAGAGATGAAAAAAACCTTATATCGTTTCAACTGTAGCTCAGTGTTCTATGAAATTCTTTTTACAAAAATTTATTAAAAATTGAGCACAGTGAAATTGTAGCTTCCAACTGAAACTTTCTTTCTGTTTTTATTGGGCACAACTTTTAGGTTGGTTGTCAATTTCCAGAATTTTCTGTCATTTTAGTATCACTGTACAGAAATTATCCTCAAATAATGAGATTGGTTGTTTCTAGATAAATTATTTCTACTCAGTTATAAAATGTGGCTTTAGATTCATTTTGTCCTGAAAGAGAAAGAAATACTTTAAGGGGGATGAAAAATTGCTTTAAATGCCATACTTTAAACCAATTTCTTCCCTCTCATTTCCCCAAAAAGACTGTATTTATTTCCCTTCTGTAATTTTCTGACTACTAAGAACAACCACCTCTGTTGTGACTGTGCATTTGAGCTCAGTGAATACATTGTAATAAGCCTTGGTGAAAAACCCACAGGACTCAGCAACATTGCTTTGAATAGACTGAGTTTTTAATACTTGTTATCAATACTGCTGCTGACCTCCAGTTCTGACTGGTCATACATTGTCCTTGGGAAGAACAAAAAATGTTGCCCGTCTGCTGTGTGTGGGTCTTAACACAAGTGACCTTTGCTTTGAATGGTGGTCTTTGCTAGCCTCAGGAGAGGGATCGATGATCTGGAAATATGGTCATTTTTGTGTGTTGTGCTTTGGAAGTGTCTCAGTGGTTCACAGTGAGTGATGCCTCACCTGCCTAGGCAGATACCCAGTAATCTGTGGTGTATGAATGGATTAAGGACCCTTCAATGAATGAGACTTGGAGGGTCAGAATGTCAATCACTTGGTTATGGGCAGCTGCATTCTTTTATAGCATTGTAGCAAAGGTGTCTGAGGTGTAGGCCTGAGGAGGAAGAAGGAAGGCACTCTATCCAGGTTCCTTTTCCATCTTCGTGTGTCTTCTCCCTTTTTCTTGTTTCTCCTCCCTAAATTCATTTCTGTGTGTCTTTCCACACTCTCTTTCAAGGTCCAACCAACTCATCAGGAGCAAAACTTGTTGGAAGACTCCTATTCAATTTGTTATTGTAAATTAGAAGGCTGAGTTTTAATATTTATTCTCATATTTAATATGAGAACTCACTGGATTATCTATGAAAGATAGACAGTAGGTGCTGTTACCAATAGTAAGGGATTATTTTTTCCCTATTTATCTAAAAGACAATCACATGCTACCAAAAAAGTAAAAAACAAAACAAAACAAGAAAACCCAAATCCAACAAAACCACATGAAAAACCCAAACGAAACAACCAAATGCATGTGTGCGCGCACACACACTCACCCACCACTTCGTTCTGCTTTTATTGTTCAGTCAATACCATAAGATTTGTCCTGAGTTTTATAATTTTGGAGGATTTTAGATGTGTTTGTAATTTACATAAAGTGAACAGATTATGGTGAATAAATCTGTTTTTCAGATTTATAAATAAATACGGATAAACACGGATGTAAAATGCAAAAAGGGAGCATAGGTTGTAATTTATTATTTTAAGGACGAAAAGTCAACCAATACTTGTCAGGAAAAAGAAAATACCAGTTTCATAGATTATAATTTTAAAGCACACTCGTTTAGTGTCAGGCATGGCTGGATTCAAGAGTATCAAGCGATATAATCCCTCTCTTCCCATTAGCTATGCTTGTTTTCTCTTTGCATATGTCACTGTGACAGCTACTGAAAGTCGTGGCACTGTATTACTGTTAAAATTCTTGCACTATCTTAGACCACAGCATTGTAAGTGATTTCAGTCAGGATACTTTACATTCCAGAGCTACCTGGTGAAGAAAGAGATTCTTTTTACTGATGAATAAAGTCTGGTTTGTGTTCAACATTGGGGTGCAATGAGAGTCAGTCCTATTCCAAACACAGTGATCAACTAGCATTATTTAATATTAAGGAGCAGACATTTTTCATGGGTAAGAATACTTTATGAAACCACATGTTCACCCTAGGAAGCATGGTCTCTTACTGGAGGTTTCAGCAGCCCTAGCCAGAGTATGACGAAACACTGCAGAATTGAACCCAGAGAAGTCATTTGGAGCAAACTCCTGAAAAGGGAATCCTAGAGAGCATGAGTCATGTTACACTCGAGCTGCCCTTAGAGAAGGTTATCAGACAGTATTTAAGGAAATAAAGCACAGGTATGAGTGTGGAGTGAAGGGAGTAGAGGCTGTAGAGGCCAGAAGTCATGCAAAGGCAATAGCTCGGCGTGTCTGGAGCAAAGATGGTGTGGAACTCAGGATTCTCTGCCTCACCTGGCTGATTTCAGCAAATCTGCATTTGCTGCTTTGCTTTACAGTGCTCCTTGAGTGTCCCCAGGACTAAATCAGAACACTGTTTGCAAGGGGCAAATCTAAGACTTAGTATTCAACAAAGGTTTGATGTCTAGAGATGGGGCAGAAAGACTTCAGGACAAGGTCTCTGGGTGTGTGGAAGCAGAGACTGCTGCAGTAGACAGACCATCTTTGTCTCTTCCTTTCTTCCCTTTCACCTGATGACGGATGCCCAGAATAGCCTCAAGGAGATAATGCTTATGAAGCAGCTCATGTGGAGTTTCCTAGACAGAGAGGTTTTTGTTACAAATCCTGCGGTGTTACAGTGTTAATGAATAAGATCAGATGTTTAGGAGGCCACACTGATAACATTAGTAAAGGGCATTGCCAAATGTCGGAAATTAAAGATGGACGTCTGCAGAAGTGTGAGAATGAGTTCAGAAAGAGGAGGAAGGCTTAGTTAAGGACAACTTTTCTGCTTTGTGGGCCTGCGAGCTGGTGCTGGCAGCATGGAGAAGAAGGACCACTGTGCTTCCAAAAGGCCAATGTGCTGTTTCTAATATGGCAGAAAAGCACAAGAGCTCTTGTTCTAGAAAAACAGTATAAATACTTATTTGTTAGCACATGACATTTTATAGTTCTCTCTCTTTGTGGGGTGTGTGTGTGTGTGTGTGTGTGTGTGTGTGTGTGTGAGAGAGAGAGAGAGAGAGAGAGAGAGAGAGAGAGAGAGAGAGAGAGAGAATGTGTGAGTGTGTGTATGAGAGAGAGAGAGAGAGAATGTGTGAGTGTGTGTATGTGGTTGAATGTGTGTGGGGCTGTAGGGGGTGTGCTTGTGTGTAAGAGTGCATGTTAATATGTGAGAGAAAGTGTGTGTGTGTGTGTATGTGTGTGGTCTTTTCTCAAGAATAATTTAACATTTAAATTTCTGCATCCTATCATACTCAGACTGAGGTGTCACAGTGTAGAGAACACGGTCTTATTGTTCCCCAAGCCTGTGGCTTGGGAAGTAGGCAGACTACATAGACAGGCCTGCAGAATGGATGAACAGAGTGAAGGAGCAGTGTGGGGGAGCAGAGTGAGGGAGCAGAGTGGAGGAGCAGTGTGGGGGAGCAGAGTGAGGGAGCAGAGTGAAGGAGCAGTGTGGGGGAGCAGAGTCAGGGAGCAGAGTGGAGGAGCATCTGTCCCTGACCATCTTGGACCAGGTTTGGAGGAATCTTGCCTCTGGGAGCCTTTTGGTAGATTTCCCTGAGCTGCACTCCCATGCATATTTGGAGAACAATGGAGACTCAGAACCCAGCATGGCACAGCATGACAATTTATTTTTAAAGGGTTTATAAATATTTAACCATTTAAGCAAGAAATCAAAGCTCTTTGATTTCAAAGATCTTATAATCAGCTACCAACAACTGCCTCTTCTTCAAAATGAGCTAGATTACATTTCAGTACAAGTTTGCACCAAGTGTTTGTTTTCATTGAGTTACTAGTATTTTCTTTGAGGGCATGTAAGACGTGCTCCAAACAGTCATCTGTTTCTAGGCCACACCGAGAGACCAGGTCACATGTCTCCCAGAGGAGAGCTCTCCCAAGGAGAGCTCTTCCCTGTCACTTCTTGTTTTGTTTTTAAAAGAGCTCTCTCTCTCTCCCTCTCTCTCCCTCTCTCTCCCTCTCTCTCCCTCTCTCTCCCTCTCTCTCCCTCTCTCTCCCTCTCTCTCCCTCTCTCTCCCTCTCTCTCCCTCCCTCCCTCCCTCCCTCCCTCCCTCCCTCCCTCCCTCCTTCCCTCCCTCCTTCCCTCTCCATCACCCTGCGTGTGTAGATTGTGTACACACATTCCATAACATATGTGTGCAGAGGTCAGAGGACATCCTCATTCATCAGTCCTTTCCTCCTATCTTTGTTGCCTCTGGCTTCCAGGATAATGGGGTTAGTCTACAGCTCAGGAGCTATAGACAATCCCTGCCTCCCCCGAGTCTTACTGTAGGAACACGGATTACAGATGTGCATTGCTGTGTCCAGCTGTACATGGTTCTGGGCACCTGAACTCAGGTCCTTACAAATGCCCAAGCACATTAACCATGAAGCTGTCAGGCGGTGGTGGCACACGCCTTTAATCCCAGCACTTGGGAGGCAGAGGCAGGTGGATTTCTGAGTTCGAGGCCAGCCTGGTCTACAGAGTGAGCTCCAGGACAGCCAGGGCTACACAGAGAAACCCTGTCTTGAAAAACAAACAAACAAAAAACAAACACACAAACAAAAAACCCATGAAGCTGTCTTCCAAGCCCCTGTTTCTCCTTGTTATAACTCGAACTTTCCCCCTGACATCATAAGGAGGCACAAGGAGAAAACATCTGGATGATTTGGGATTTTTTTGAAATAATGAGCTTGAGAGTTAAATTCAAAGGCAAATCAGTTATTGCCAGTCTTGGGAAATTCTGTAAGATTTATGAGCTAGACTCTCCTTTGTTTATAAAATAAGGACAATCCTTAAGATGTTCCAAATCTGAAAAGTCATTTCTGTAACACACCAGGCAGTTAGCAGTTTCCCCCTTTTGCTTGAAACATGGGCAGAAATCTAGCAATTGAAAACTATATACAGTCCATTTGGAGGGTGTGTAGCATTCAGAACAGGTTAGCTTGTTCTGCAGTAACAACCTGGAAATATAATTTCCCAAAGAAACAGAATCCATAGGACCATAGGACATATGGATTTACAGCAGGTAAGGTAAAATAGGAATCGGCTCATTCATTTATGGAGAATGAGAAACTGCACAGTATGAACAAAGAACCAAAGAAACCATGGGGCTCAGACCAAATCTGAAGGCCTGAGAAGTTAAGGTGGTGCTGGCACAAGTCTGGGATGCTGAACACAATGAATACAAAGTCCAGGTGCCAAGGGCAGGTAAAGTGTCCCAGTGTTGCAGGCCCTCAGCCAGTTGAAAGGTCTTTATCCCATTAGGTGAAGATAATTCTTTTTTTAGCCCCATTGATTCAAATGCCGATGTCTTCTGTCTTCTGCAAATACCGCCACAGACATAGCCACAAAGTAATCTTTTACCAGCTCTCCAGGTTTCTTCTGATGGTAGTCATGTTGACACCAGTTCTAAAGATAAAGGTTTATTTCCCCGGCTCCACACTACGTGTCCAGTGTAGGCCTGGTGCCCTCCTTTTCCTCTTCATTTCCTCTTCCAGTTGGATGGACAACCTATCCATTCAGCACTTCAATCATGGTGGTGCAAGGATGCTAATGCACTTTGGGTAGAGCAGGCCCATTTATCTAAAGTGACACGCATCAACTTGCCTATAATTTATCAACCAAGTCAGGCTATATGGCTGAGAATGATACTGATCAAGGTGGGAAAGCAGAGGATTCTTTATTCCTTGGTGAGCTAGTGGATTTCCCTGGTTGAAAGCAAGTGCTAAAATTCTGAACCAGAATGGGGATGCAGAACTTTCAGGAAATACATATGATACAAATCTAATGTAATGGGATATTGTAGGAGGAGCAGGAACACACAGTTAGGTCCTGTGCACAGGTACATACTTTCTGGTGAATGTCCATGGAGCTAAAATCTTGTTCCTTTTTAAAATGAACAGGTTGGTTCTGAAGGGTTGAAAGGAAGAGTTAAAACAAAATAACTCTGCCTTTTCTCAGCATCTTACAAGTCTCTAGCTTCACTACTTTTCTTGTTATATTTTTATTGAATTGTTCTGAGGCCTCCTTATTTATAATTTACTAAGCAAGTGAATTGAGTCCTTTATATTTCTCCAAGGAGAAGAAAGAAGTAGACTGCATTTTATTTGTTTGTGTCTCTCCATTGATTTCTCAGTGGGTCAATGGTTCACAGAGTAGAATAGCAGCGCCACCTTTGACACGAGTTTTTCTGGGATGCGCAGAGATGGGTTTTGAGGCAGAGCCAGCCCTTGATGACCCACTTTCTTTAAGTAGTACCTATGGGCTGCCATACAGTCTTCAGTGAGCTTTTCATTGCTTTGTGAGAATATTAGCTTTATCTTTCCAGCGAGCTTATATTTTCCCTGTAGTACAAAGTGAGGCTATGAAAGAAATCACTAGGAATAACAGTTATGGGGGCGTAGAAAGGCAAAGCAGCAAAGGGGTATGTTGAATGGAGGCTTTGTCCCACATTGGAAGGTAGGACTTCTCCAGTATTCATCAATCATATTTTCTAATCCCAGATATAGCTAAAAAATGAGCCCAAATCATCCCTCCCCCTATAGAATTGGAGAAAAAGACTCAGAGCACATAGTAGACATTGCTGGGCATCTAGTGGGGTATACTACAGAGCTGGATGGGTACCACCTACCATCTTGGACCCAAGGCACATATCAAAGTCCAACCCCATGAGTAGCTCTCAATGGGGTGACTATATATAGTATTCAAGGCTTCTTCTAAGGGTGAAGTTGACTCTGGATTCTGGCTAATTCATCATTCTGTAAACTGGAAACAGTTTCAGAAAGTGTGAAATGTTCAATTACCTTCAGATGTCAGGAACATATTCTGGAGTAGGACTGTAGTCTAACATGGCTTTGTTCTGCCATGGTGGTCTTTCTTTTTGTGCTCAAATGCCATGGGACACAAGGTTGGTTATCCCTGTACCTTGGTGACATTGCCAGCACTGGGGATTCAAAGGAAGACTAAGAAAAGTCCTTTGGCTCTCTGTGAGTGCACCCCACTGAATGATGGGCAGCGAGAATCCCACTGAATTACCCTTTGGCTTAATATTGATTTTTTTTTGTTGTTGTTGTTAAAGTGAAAATGTCTTTGGGAAAATCCATACCTGAGGACAAATTCAACCAAAATTTACCTCTTTAGTTCTCAGGGCCAGAATGATCAAAACTCATCATCCAAGAGCACATTACCTCGTTGCTGTATCTTCACAAGGCAGGGATCTCTGGTGTCTTTCATGAAAGGAGACTAATCTCATTTACCTCCCAAGGCTCCACTCTCTAACACCATCACAAAGACAGTTAGGATCTGAGCATTAATTTTCTGAGGACATTACTGGTTATTCAAACCATAGAAGGTGTCTCATAAAAGCTTCTCACATACACTTATTTATGGTTTTCTTTTTTCTCTGACTGGGAAGAAAGACAGCCATGTACTAAAGGTCCTCCCCTCATCAACATGGTTCTTTGAATGACTGCATGGAGGAGAGCTACCTCTCAGGATCACTGGCCATGCAATATTGTGGTGTGGAACCACATATACATATCTGTTATGTTTGAACTATTTTACATTTTCAGCCCACTTGTTTTACAGTAGCTTGAATTATCTTATATAGTATGAAAATGAGGAATGGGCTGGAAAGTTCATTGAAAACTAACAAACTAAGCAGCCCAGATTCAATTTGGGTTCCAGATTTGCTGTTAGTTAGTGCTGTAGAGGGGTCAGTATTTTAAGTACTCACATACTAAACTCTCATACCGATAAAGTGTAGAAAATATTCTCGCGTTCTTAAGACTTCTTAGGCCCTTGATAAAGACAATGTAAATTGCTAAATGTTGTTTTTAGACTTGACATGCTGGTGCATGAAGGCTTTCAAGGGAGTAATTGAGAAGAAGAGGAGGCAACAGAGAAAGGTTCCTTGGTACCCTAGGATGGGAGGAAGGCTTTCAAAATGTGAAAGGGGCACAGCCTAGAAGTCCAGAGTTTAAAGCCAGGTTTCACCTGCTTAGTTCTGTTCTTAACCACCTGGAATCGAGCAGCTGGCGCATGTCCCAACTCTTCTAATAAGGGCAAAGAGTCAGAAGGGAATTACAAGGTCCTTTAAACCACTTTTTTTTTTTTTTTGGGTAGTACACAAAGAAAAGAATTTCACGGTAACATTTTTGTATATATACAAAATTATACTTGGTTCTTATTTGTTCTTCCTCCCTCCTACCCCATCCCATCTTCCCCATCTTTCTGGTCCCCTTCTGAAATAGTTCCATGATTTCACCAAGGCATATAGATTCCATTGTTCTCTCTTGTTTTCTTCCCCCACCCCTTTGATGTCTTCCTTCCCTTCTATAGTTCAGTTACTACTTTCATGCCATGTTTATGTATATGTTTGCATATGTGTATATTCTCTGTATATATACATCTAGATTCCACATTTAGTGAAAGCATGCAATATTTGTCTGAGCCTTGTTTTACTTAACATAGTGATTTCTAGGTCTATTCATTTTCCCAAAAATGCTATTGTTTTATTCTTCTGTGCTTCTGAATAAACCTCCATTGTATATGTTTTCTTTATTCCCTTACCTGTTGAGGGGTGTGTGTATGGTTCCATATCTTAGCTTTTGTGAACATGTAACAATAGATATGAGTGTGCTAGTACCTGTGTTGTATGCTGACCTTGCATACTTTGGTTATCTATCCAGAATAGAATATCTAGGTCACATGGTAATTATATTTTAGTGGTTTTGAGGAATCTCCACACTGGTTTGAATAATGGTACACCAGTTTGTTGCCTACCAGCCTGAATGTTCTCCTGTCCCTACATTTTTGCCAGTGTTTGTTGTCATTTGTTTACTTGATGATAGCCACTCTGAGTGGTAAGAAATGGAACATAAAGAGTAATTAATTAGTGTGTGTGTGTGTGTGTGTGTGCGCGCGCGCACGCGGGCACACTTGTACGTGTGGGTAAGGGTATCTGAAGAGGCTAAAAAATGGCATTGAATCCCTTGGAGCTGGAGTTGTATGCAGTTGTGAGACTCCATATGGGTGCTGGGAATCACACTTGAGTCATCAAGAAGAGCAACAAGTTTCTTAACTGCTGTGCTGTCTCTCCAGACATGAAACTAAATACAAAGTAGTTTTAATTTGCATTTTTCCGATGTGAAAGGCTGTTGAAGAAATTTTCAGATACCTACCAGATTCTTCCTTGTTTTAGAGCTCTCTGTTCAATTCACTAACCCACTTGCTGATTGGATGGTTTGTTTTTGACTTATTTTTTTTGCAGTTCTTTAAAGATTCTATACATTAATCCCTGACAAACTCATAGTTGCCAGGATTTTGCTGCTCCTGTAGGCTGTGAAGAAGCTTTGTAATTTCGTGCATTTCTATGTTTGTTTGATATTGGAGTAGTTTTCAAGAGTTATTTGCTTGTGTTTGTGTCTTGAAGAGTTTTCTTTGACAGATTTTTTTTTTAACCATTTCTGGCCTTCTATTAAGGCCTTTTACCAATTGTTTAAATTTATTTTTGTGTAGGATATGATATATGGACTTAGCTTCATCCTTCTCTGGATGGAGATCCAGTGTCCCCAATACTATTGATTCAAGGGGCTGGATGGTTTTTGACACTTTTGTCAACAGTTAGGTAGCTATGGCCTCATGGCTTTGTTTTTGGGGACTCTCTTCTATTTCCTTGTTTTTCTGTACATGTATGCCAGTGCCATTCTATTTTGTCACTATGGATCTGTAATATACTATGAGATTGGGTATTAAGATGTCTCCAGATTAGCCTTTCTGCTAGTGAGTGTTTTGGCTTTTGGGGTGTCTTTGTGCTTATATGTGAGTTTTCATGTTGTTTTACTAGATCTGTGAAGAATACCATTGGGATCTTAGAGTGATTTAGTTGAATATGTAGGTTGCTTTTGTAATATAGAAATATCCATAATATTATTTCTATTAGTCTATGAGTATGGAGAGTCTTTCTGCTGCTTATGCTACTTCAGTACTTTAAAGTCTCTATTGTAGAAGTCTTTTCTCCTTGGTTAGGTTTATCATGTAATTTTTTAAGACGTTGTAAATAGGATTTTTTTTTTTGTAGATTTCTTTTTAACAAGTTCATTATTGGTATGTGAGAAATCTGTTTCGTTTGTCTATTGATTCAGTACCCTGATTCTTTGTTGAGCATATTTATCAGATCCATGGGTTTCATAGGGGGAATCTTTAGGATCATTTAAGCATAGAATCATGTCTCCTAAGAATAGGTATAATTTAATTTCTTCCTTTCCTGTTTATATCCTTCCTATTTCATTCTCTTATCTTACTGCAAGCTAAGACTTCAAAGCCCATGTTGAATAAAAATGAGAAAATGGAGCAGCCTTTTTATTCTTGATTTTACAGAAAACACCTCCAGGCTTTATTTATTAAGTATGATGTTGACTACAGATTCATCATACACAGCCTTTATTATGTTGAAGTAAGATCCTATTCCTAGTTTCTGTGGGGGTGTTTATCATGGGGAGGACGTTGGACTTTCTCAAATGCTTTTACAGCATCTACTAAACTGACTGCATATTTGCTGTCCGGTGACCTATGTTTTATACTATCATTATTGTTTCATATATGTTGACTCATTTTTGAATCTTTGGAATTAAACCTTGACGAGCATAACCTAAATATTTTCTTGGATTGATTTGTAATTACATTTTTTGAACATTTTTGGCTTCTATGTTCATTAAGGAAATTGGTCTGTAATTTTCTTTCTTTGTTGTGTCCTTCTATGGTTATGGTGTTGCAATGCCAGCTTTGGAGAATGAGTGTGGTGATGTTCCTTCCATTTCTGCTTTGATGGAAGAGTTTGCAGATCTCAGTTTTGAGTAGTTCTTTACCAGTTTGTTGAAAACCAGCAGTGAATTCATCTAGCCCTGGCCTTCCCTCCTAGGAGAGACTCTTGGGTCTGTTTACAGTATACATACATATATATATATATGAATGAAGGTCATGTGTGTCTAAAAACTTATACATTTCTTTAGATTTTCCATTTTGTAATTTAAGTTTTCAAAGTGTTCTCTAATTATCCTCTTCATTTGTCTGGAATTTATAGTGACAGTGTTCTTTTCATCTCTAATTCAATTATTGTGTTTTTTCTCTTTTGGTTGGGGCAAGAAGCCATGCCTATGGTATTTGAATTTTTCACAGAACTGATTCTCTGATTGAGTCCACATATTGTTTTTGTAGTTCCTTTTTATGTATTTCTGCCACAGTCCTCATTATTCTGTGTTGTCAGCTGCCTTGATTTGGTTTGATTTGATTTGATTTGATTCTTCCTTCTCATTGTGCTAAGACCTCAGGGTCATTTGTTTGAAATCTGATACTCAGTGCAAGCACACATAACTTCAAACTTTCCTGTTAGAGGGGTCTTCTGGTAAAATTGTTCTCATTTTTATTTGATTATAGAAATTCTAAAATTTCCTTCCTGATTTCCTCAGCGTCCTACTACTATGCATTCAAGTGGACATTTTTCATCTGCCCGATGTTTGTGTATATTTTGTGGTTTTCCCTCTTGATTTCGAGCCTTATTACATCGTTATCTAATTTTTTTGTACTTTTATGCATATTACTGTTTGTTTTATGAAACTGGCACCTCCAAAATTTATACATATGTATTTACAATTGTTTTATCTTCTTGGTGATTGTCCCTTTTAATAAGTAGTGGCCTTTTTTATCCCTCCCGACTAATTTTGATTAAAGTCTGCTTTAGCAAACAGAAGATTAGTTACCCCAGCTTGCTTTTGGATTCTGTCCACTTGATAGATTTGTTAGCATGGAAACAAATGTTAGCAATTTTTTTTTTTTAAAAAAAAGAATGTTAGTGTTAAAATGGATTAAAATCAAGGACAGTAAAAAGAGGGCTTGCAGCTGGGTATGAAATAGATGATTAACTAAGAGGAGAAACAAAGGAGCCAGTCTCTACAGCAGGCTCCAGCTGGCTCCCCCAAAGCACCCCCTGCCAACATGTGGTAAATAACATTGTCATTTCTTCTGTAAACTTATCAACCTTGTGGTTTGCTGCATTTTTTACATGTGTTTTTGTATGTGATGCAGTTAATTGTAACAGGATGAATTATTGGTGAGGCTTGTTTCTAAGGAAGCCTTCACCTCTTCCAGGAAGTATACCACACCTGTCCACCTCAGGGACTTGCACAGGGTAGAGAAATGTCAGACTAGGAAGTCTAAGTCCAAATGCTAGAGGAAGCCCTTTGATATAATGAGGGTACTCACTTTGTGCTTTTGCTTTCTTACCTGCTAAACTAAACCATGTCTATTCACTCACACTGTGTGTCCTGGCCTGGATTTTTCTCCAGAAGTACGAGAACTGAGGCTGTTTCTGTGGCTGGGACTGGAGGCAATGCAAGAGGAAATTCTTTGTCTTTGGGTGTCTTTGCCGATGAGGTAGACTTGAACTGTGGGCATAACATCCAGTCTCTCATCACCAACGTTGTCTGGCTTCTCTTTTGGATGAGGCCTCTGTCTTCCCCTTTTCTCTAAGGAACAATGGGGGCTGGGCTGTGGACAGCCAGGCCCCTTTCCTTTTATAGTGTGGCTCTTCTGTTTCCAATCTTTTTGAAAGTCCTGTTACTTTTTTGTGAGTTTCTGAAGCATATCCTCTCTTTGGAATAGAGTCGATTGCTTTATTTTATTATATGAATTATATATGTAATAATTATGTAATAATTTTTATTATATAGAATTAAAAATAATTATAGAATTTTCTTTTTCCCCTTCTTCTCGCCAACCCCTCCAATGTGCCTCATTGCTTTGTCTCTCATATTCATAGCTTCTTTTACTTTAACTGTTTACATCTCTCATCCATCATCTATCATCTTCATCTATATCTATCACCTATATCATCTATCTGTATGTCTGTCTGTCTATCCATCCTGTCTGTCTGTCTGTCTGTCTGTCTGTCTGTCTATTTATCTATCTATCATCTATTTATCTAACATTCATCAGTTATTATCATCTTTCTTCCCTAAATCAAGTTTATAATGTTATGTATGTGTATATGATCTCAGGGATCACCTCTTGGTATTGGTTATGTTATTTGCGTGCATATATCTCAGGGATGAAAGTTTGGTATTGGATAACCAATCAAGGGCCTGTTCCCTGAGAAAGACTATTTATCCTGTTCTTAGTAGTCCAGGGGTGGGGACCCATGGGACTTTCCTTTCCATGTTAGGGTGTCTATTAGTGTTGTTCTTGCTTGGGTCCTATCAATGAAGCCTTTTTTTTTTTTTGAGACTTCATGAGTGTAGCTTTCCCAACATTTCTAGAATACGCCGTCTCACAGCTCTTACTAACTTTCTGCCTCCGTTCCATGATGTTGTTAGAGCCACAGGTGTAGGAGTTGTGTTGTAGATGTATCAGTTGGCTGGGCATCACACACAATCACTTCTCTGCATTTTTGTTTAATCATCTGTGGTTTTCTGTGACGCTCGTCATCTTTGATGGGGGATTGGAACTACACATATCTGTGAGAATAAGAATAAATATCTAGAATGTAGTTAGGAATTATGCTAGTTTAGTAAACTGGTCATTGTAGGTTCTCCTCCAAGATCTATGATCTCATTCGTCCCAGGTAGTTTGCTAGGTTTGCAGTAGCAGGCATGACTTCCATCTTGTTCAGCAGAGCTTAAGTCCACTTGGAGAGCTCTTGGTCACCACCAGAACATATGTACAACCACTTCATCCTTAGGGTTATCTTGTCGTGGTGGTATTTGTAGCTAATAAATGGCATATCTGGGTAGCACTGTTGGTTGCTTCTCTCCCTTGGAAGCTTGCATGGCACTTTCTGGTACCATGAAAAGAAGTTCTCAGGGGGCAAATTTTCAAGTCAGATCCAACTCAGATTTTTTTGAGCCCTGTGTCCTAAGTGAATATATCAGTGTGTTCAGCAATAGTGAATGTATCTTCAACCTCTTAGAGGCAACCAAGGATAGCAGCAATAGCCTATAAAGTTTTAGGAATCTCTTGAACTTCCCTAACCAACAGTTTGAGAAGGGGTTTCTGATGCCAGTTATTTTGTTGCTTTTGTTGTTGTTAGCTTAGTCTAGGATCTTGGGAAAAGCATTATAAGACCAGTGAGAAATTTTTAATTAAATTAAATTATATATATATATATATATATAATATATATATGGTTTTATATATATATATATATATATGGTTATATGTTTTATATGTTATTTTAGGTAAATAGATATGACTTTTCCAGATATTCTTAATATTATTTTTCCTGCTATCCTTATTTAATTTTCCTGTATATTCTTCTTCTGCATTGATTTCCCTCCTCTTTCTTTACCTGTTCTCATTTTCCTCTTCAAATCACTTGTGTTCTTCTATTCTCTCCTCTCTATTGGTTTCTCTTCCCCACCTCATGGTCCTGATTTCTGCTGTTACCTCAGACTGTATACTCACATCTGAAGATTTGGAGGTAGGAGCCACAGATAAGAAAGAATATGTGATGTTCATTTTTCTGGATCTGGCTTATGTCACTCAATATAATATATTCTAGTTCTACCTATTTACCCACAAATTTCATTTTTCTTTATAGCTGAATAGTATTTCATAGTGCATAGTACTACATTTTCATTACCCATTTCACAGCTGAGGAACATTTAAGTTGTTTCTATTTCCTAGATATTATGGATAGGGCAGTAATGAAAACAGCTCTGTAGAGTAGAATGTCAAATCCTTTTGGTTATACTAAGTAGTGGGATAGCTTAGTCATGGGTAAATTGATTTTTAGTTTCTTAAGGGTCCTCCACGTTGATTTCCATAGTGGCTACACGAGTTTGCAATCCTAGAAACAGTGAATTGTTTTCTTCTCCTGGGACTTCTCTTTCACTGAGTCACATGAAGGAAACTTCTAATCGATCATCTTACCTGAGAATTAGGAATATGAGATTCTTCCATGAAGGTGATGAAGTCACAAAAGAGACCCTTGGTTTAATCACAAGGCACTTGGAACAGACAGTGGTGGTATATACCAAAGAGAGCACTGACCATTAAAAAGTCTCTATTTCCAAATAGCCACTGTTATGATTCCCTCATAGCCACAGTTTACATCCACCACCTTTCCTTATTCGTGTACTCAGGACTTTGGGGGAGTTTTAGGTTTTAGCCCCTGCCTGGGTTTTGCTGTCTTTTCTTGTGCATGTTTCTTAATAGATTTGAATCTATCATTTTCTAATCTCAAAAATAAGAACATTAATTTTCCCCCCTGTAGTGCTAGAAATCAAACTCAGTATGTCTACATTCTTGGCAAGCACTATCTTCGCTAAACCGTAGCCTGGGGATGTTTTTACTTTAATTATTTTTTCTTTTATTCAAAATGGATTTTTTTCATATTGTATATCCTGAGACTATTTATGAAAGTGTGGGCCTTAGCATAGGCTAGCTCCCAACCAGCTCATAGAACTTAATTAACCCATTTACTCCAATCCACATTTGCCACGTGGATTACCTCTCACTTAATCCAGATATACCCGACTTCCTCCATGTCTGGCTGGCAAATCTCCCACTTCTAAGTTTTTTCCACAATCCCTATCTCTGCCCAGAAGTCCTGCCTTTTCTCTCCTGCATCAGCTATTGGCTCTCAGCATCAGCCATTGGCTCTCAGCTCTTTATTAAACCAACCAGACGGTAAGGGATGTGTAGATTTACAAAATGCCGAGGCAGGTGATGAATAGCAATACCAAAGTCTGGCCTGTAGTCAACTCTCTGCAGATACAGAAATCAACATGTATCAACATTTGAATAATACAAAGACAACCTTTACCCAGCTCACAAACAGATCACTCCAACAAGCGTTTCCTGTTCTATGCTCACTGTCAGCTTCTCCCTGCGTTTCCCTCTTGGCCTTGATTTGCTCCGTCAGACATTCATCTCCCTCTGCTTACACTCACATGTTTTCTCTCTCCTGGAAATGTGCTTTTCTGTTCTCCCTCACAGTGCCCTACTTCCCCTCTGCCAGACCTCGTCATCAAATTAAAATTTTACTCACTTAGCCCTGATTGTCTTAAGTATTCTGAGATCTCAGGATGCCAAAAAAATAGACACAGACACTTGAACACCTGGATAGGAAAAGGGGGAGAGGGAGGGAAAGGAAATACACACACACACACACACACACACACATACACACACACGTATATATATACACATATATATACGTATATATGTGTGTATATATACGTATATATGCACATATATACGTATATATATATATATACATATATATATCTATATCTATCTCTATATATATATAGATATGAGGGGGTGAGGCAGCTTTTATTCTTAAAACACATTCTGTGGTCAGACTTAAAATACCAGAAATCAATATATGGAAGAACCACAGTATGGAGCGAATGAGGCAGGTATCAGTGTGGTGAGCCATGCCTTTCATCCCAGGCTTGAGTCACTGACAGTGTATTAATTAGTGCCCAGAAATGTCAGACTAAAAAGGGACTCAGACTTTAGACTCCACGCAGACTCCTGCCTTTCAAACATCCCAGAACTGATGATATCTCTCATAGCTATTAGTGGGCTTGATGATGTCATGGGGCTATTAGTCAAAGAATCCAAGCATGCTACCCAGAGTGGACAACTATCTATATATGTGGCTCTTAATAGTTGATGTAGAAGGTAATACTTTAGATGTGTGGGTTTCTCTTCTCCATTTTTTGTTGTACATAGGATAGTTGGGAAACAGGATTTATATTTTATTTGTTGGTGTACTGTTTCCTTATAGATGGATGGATGGATGCATGGACAGACAGACAGACAGATAGAAAGATATGTAGATAGGTAGAGAGATAGATGGATAGATGGATGGATGAATGGATAGATGACAGATGGATACTCTTTGTATTTTTCTGGAGGCTATACTAAAGTGAATGTGGCTTGAGGTGTTCTCTGATGGATGGCAGGCAGTGCTTTGACTCATGTCCCTTAGATGCAGGTGTCAGTGGCTGACAGGAAGAGTCATCAGCCTGAATCTCTAATTGGTTATATAGCTTACATCTTGAGATGTTCTGAGGCAGTAAAGCTTCTGAAGCATGAAGACAATTTATCTGCTCTTAAATTACAGACCACAGGTTCATGCTGAAGGCTGTACTTAGAAAGCCATGCTCCTGTGTGTTTTCTTAGGGACCTGGAAGAAGTGTCTTCGTATGGGCAAAATTGCATAATATGATCTATTGGTTTTATTTCAAATTCCTCCTACCAGGTAGAGACATCAAGTATTAGTCTCAAGAAAAGGCTGGGAATTCATGCATTAAAACAACTATTAAGAAGACAATCAATACCTTTACTGTACACTAAAGAGGTTCTCATTGTCAGGATTAGGAAAGCAAGCAAGAAATTAAGGTATGAGGTTCCCAAAGCACTCACTTTAGTGATTAGTTCTAGCACAGTTTACTTTTCTGCACCCTATAAGGAGCTTTCCATATGTAATAAAAACAACAAAAAAAGCATAATGGCATGCCACTTTTCTTCAGCTGTGATAAGAACGTAAGCTCTCAAAGCCAGCCCCCAGCAACATACTTTCCCCAGCAAGGTTGTAGCTCTTAAACCTCACCAGACAGTGCCACCAACTAGTGACTAAGTGTTTAAATGCCCAAGACTATGGGGGACATTTTCCATTCAAACCACAACAGGATAGCATCTCTTTTACTATGTTTTATTGCAAAGGGTGGTGGTGCTGGGGTTGTAGGCATTTGTAAAAAGGGAAGGAAGTGTAAAACTCTCCTACCACTTCAGTTTGGGCTACGTTAAATTTATTCAGGACACATGCTTCCAATATGGCAGCCACAAGTCCATATAGCAAGTGAGCACCTGGATTGAGACCAATGCAATGGACACACTGGATTTTAAATTTTACTTAGACTTTATTTGAATTAAGCAGCTACCATGGTTCCTAGCTAACATCTGAGCTAGAACAAGGTTCAGGTAAGCAAGTTTTACACTAAGATGAAATAGATTAATGTTAGTGTCAGTGAGGAGGTAAAATCAGTGTCCAAGTGTGTTAGTTACTGTTCTTATCACTGTGACTAAATACTCAGTTACTGTTCTTATCACTGTGACTAAATACTCAGCCAGAAGCTACTTCAGCTAGAAAGAATTTATTTGGGCTCACACTTTGAAGGTGCAGGTTATCATGGTTGGGAAGAAGGTAGTAATCCTAACAGTCAGAATCAGGATGGGTCCACAGCTGTGGCAGTAAGAGTATGAAGCAGCTATCTCCAGTCAGAAAGCAGAGAGAGATGGGTTCTGGTGCTTAGCTGGCCTTCTCCCTTTTCTATTTTTTCATATTCTAAAGCTCCAGCCCATGAGATGGAGCTGCCTACACTCAGGGTGTGTCTTCCATCCTTAATATCCTCATAAAATACCTTCATAACTATGCCTGGAGGCATTGTGTGACCTAGGTAACTGTATATCATATGACAAATCAAGATTTACAAAGAGAATAAATGCTTTGTTTCACAGAAGCTTAAGTCACCAAAACAGTGGTAGGATAATGATGGAGAGGAGGGAGTGGGGCTAAAAGCCAAAGTTGGGGGAAGATATCGATCTGGACCAGAGAGGTGCTGATGGCAGATGGAGGAGAAGTACACCTGGCAACAGATGTGCCAGGTGAATTAAGAGTTTAGAAGAAGAGGCCAATGATGACTCCCCGCACAGCCCACACATTCCTAGTGCCCTGGCTTTGAAGGACATGGAATAGAGGTGGGATATGGTGCCAGCTCATGAGAGCCATGGGAAACAAGAGTTTAAGCCATGACAACCAAATAGCCCTGCTTACATTCCAGTGGGTAGAAGATTTTCCTCACTATGTGTCTGTGAATCTAATTGAAATTCAGGTGTGATGTTAGCAAAGAGAAAAGCAGAAATATAAGAATATAAAATTAGCAGTTTCTGTCTAGTATGATGGATGGCAAGCTTTCCCCTCACTTGGTCTGAAGCTTTCAATTGTATAGAATCAGGAGTAAGATTTCTCTGAATACAGTGAAAAGAAAATGACTGGACAGGAGTATTTGCTGCTTCTGGCCATCCACAACTCCACCCCCCCCCTTTTTATTGAAGGAGTTTACAGATGAAAACTTCCATTTTGAGTGCCCCCCCCCCCCACTGTAGAGAATGCTTCTTTCTCATTCAGAACCAAAACTGGGTGGGACACTTGGAGAATTGGCTTGCTAGGAGACCTAAAGAGCACAGGCCAGACCTACAGGCTCTTTTTAAGTAAGTTTGCTTCTGATGGGGTTTCTGGTAAGAACCGTTGGCATTTTATAAGTAAGATTTAATTCTAAATGGTAAGTTTCTGCATTAAAACCTGACATAACATGCATTTCACCAACTTCTGTAATGACAGCTGGTACACTTTCCTGTGTGTGCTTGTGTGTGTGTGTGTTGTCTGAATGCCCATGTACATGGTGAATGACTAGGGAAGTGAGTTTGTTCTGAATAAGGAATGAGTTTGAATCTAGGCTTCACCAATAACTAGCAGTGTAACTCTCTAGGACAGCTTAGGGCTCTCTTCTGTATAAAGCGGCATTGCTAGTAGCAGAGTGAGGGCTGAGCTCTCAGATGTCTCGGCCACACTGTTCATAAACAGTGAGGCATGAAGTTGTAAAAGGTTTTATAGGAAAGTCCATGAAGACTTCAAGCCTTCTATAAAATTGATTAAGAACAGTTTAAATCATTCATATTTTACCAGGGAATGACGGTGGTTACGAGTTAATCGATTTTGAATTGATTTCATTTGTGTAAAATTGGCATTTAAAAAAATGAATTTATGGCTCACAGTTACCTCTTCCAACGTGAGATTATCACAACGCAAGTAGTAAATCCACATGGATGGAATCTATATTGTAGACATTTATTCCAAATTGACCTTTTAATGGTATCTTATAAGAGCAAATAAAAAGGTACGGCAGATGCTGGCAGCTTTGCAGGGTCTGGAGGATGGAGGAGAAAACGGTTAAGCGTAAAGAACATGCACTAAATCCATAGCTTTGGTCTTTGGTTGACTGGGAACAATCTGCCTTGGGAGGCAGAATCTTTCTAGTAAGGAAGGTGGCAGGTAGTGGCCTGGAAGGCCCAGACTTCACTAGGTCTGAGGCTCCACCCATCAGGCTCACACTTTTGAATCATTGCTGAAAGAAGCATATTAGCTCAGCGCAGAGTCCATCTGGCTGCAGAGGCAGAGCTCTGGGTGAAAGGTCAGAGACAGGGGCAGTGCCAGGAGACCACCTCCTCAAGCATGTCTTTACAGAGCCCCAGACCGAGACAACTTGCTTTCCCTAATTAGTTTGCACTCCCACTCTCCAAATGCTGATTTACCATTGTTCTTGGCATTCTTCAAACTCCTAACATCTATTCCTCATAACTGACTCTTAGTTAATAGCAGGGATGCTTGGTTTATTGAGAAAAAAATAAGAAGAAGCTAATAATGGAGAACCTCCATGTTCCCCCCACCCAGCACCCTAACCTACCCCCATTTTATCCACTTACTCAGTATCTGCTCTAATTTGCTTCTCTGTTGCTGTAATAACACTGACCAGAAGTAACTTGGAGCAGAAGGGGAGTTTATTTACCTTACAGGATACAGCCCTTCATGGAGGGAAGTCAAAGCAGGAACTCGAGGCAGTAATTGAAGCAGAAACCACGGAAGAGAGCTGCCTACTGGCTTGCTTTCTGTGGTGATTTCTCAGCTACTTATCTGACTCAGCCCAGACTTATCTGACACAGCCCAGGCTACTGGTCTAGGGAGGGCGGAACCCACAGTGGGCTGGGTCCCTCCTATATGAATTAGCAATTGAGAAAATGTACACAGATTTGTGTTAACAGAACTAATCAGCTGAGAATCTTCTCTTGGTAATGAATGAAATATGTGCTCTCTTAGTCTCGGTGCTTCATACAAAAGCTGGGTTCCATCCCTCACCCTGGCAGGATGGCATTGCTCCTACAGTTAAATAGACTCTCTAGAGCTTAGAGCGCACATCCTCTCCAGGTGGGAAGATCTTTCCAGGTGTTTTCCTTTAGCACCATTCTGGTGTACTAGAACATCCTGAAAAGGTTGTCTGTCCACACTTGCTCCACTTTCTCTTTTCCCAATTTGAAATTACTTAGCTTTAATCTGTTCTTTTATAAATGGTCTCAATAGGTTCAAGAGACTTTTTTTGTGGCACTATTAGGGGGTGTGGCCTTGTTGGAGTAGATGTGGGCTTGCTGGAGGAAGTGTGTCACAGTGTGGGTGGGTTTTGAGGTCTCATATGTTCAAGTTATGCCCATTGTGGCACATAGTCTCCTTCTGATGCCTGTGGATCAAAATGTAGAACTCTTAGCTTCTTCTCTAGTACCATGTCTGCCTGCACACTTCCATGCTTTCCACCATGGTGATAATGGACTAACCTCTGAAACTGTAAGCCAACTCCAATTAAATGTTTTACTTTATAAGAGTTGCCTTGGTCATGGTGCCTCTTCACAGCAATAAAACCCTAACTAAACAGGAATCATCTTAACCCTTCACTGTATCTGTCAAAGCTAGCCTTCTACTCCTAAATGGTATTCTTCCTTCTTGCCTCCAGCATCCTACTCCCTCTGTCTATGTCTTCTCCTTCACCTGCAGTTTCTACTTAGGTGGCTTTTACTGAACTTAATGACTTTTACTATTGTAGTATGCCAACACTCAATCTTGGCTCTGTCCTCTGTGCTTTTTAGTTCCTATACTTGCAATGCTATCAGGTCCTGTGAGTTTAAAATGCCTTTAGCACCATGATAACTACCAATTATGTCCTTCCCCAAGATATCTAGTCAATGGCTGCTGAACATCCTGAGTCCGATGTCTACTAGGCACCTCAGTCTCGATATGCCTTCAGCCAAACTCTCAATCACACTCCTCCCTTCTTCTTCTTGTCTGAAAATTATGTCATTCCTTTTGGAACACCCTCCTTTACCATAAGTTGCTTTAATCATGGCAGGAAAGTAAGCTAAGACACCTCCTTTGCTGACAGTGTTCAAGTCATTTACCACAAGGGTAAATGACATGGAATGGATGTTAAATTTCCTACTTGTTATAAGTCCCTAATAATCTCTGCCCACTTTCTGTCTCTGTCTCCATCTCCAGTCTCTTTTCTTATCATGCTCCATTCACTACACACAGGAGTGGTGGAATATTCCTTGAAGGGACCCGTCTACCTCTGTGTTTTCCACTGCTATTCCTTGTTCTCAGAAGTCTCTAACTTTAGGTGTGCACATGACCCATTCCTCTACCTTACACATGAATCTAATCTTACTTCAAGTTGAATATTGCCCAACCCTTTCTACTCTCTTTCTTAGTTTATTTTTTGTAACTACTATTTCCTTTGATGTTTTATGTATGGTTGATTGTCATTATTTTTGGAGTCATTATTTATAAGTTCCACACTTATTAAGATGTATTTTGAAACCCATAATAAAATGTGTACTGCTTTTCAGTCTACTTACAAATGTTCACAGAAGCAAAATTTTATGAGCCTCTTGATGTATATACTCTCAGATGAGTTTAAAAAATAGAATCATTCATTTTATTTTTAGCTCTCAGATTGTATTCGTGTCCCCTTTTACCAGCACATGCTGTGTCATTTTTCCTGCCTTTGTGGTTTTTTGTTATTTTTGGTGGTGATTTCCCTGTTTAAGATGGCTTCCAAGGAGAGTGCTGAAGTACAGTGAAAGTATATCATTTTTAAATAAACAAATGTACCTCATTGGCTCAAAATGAGCATATTTCTAATATATGTATAAACATTCTGATGAAATAAAGTAATTTTCATGTTAGTGAAACTTACTTTATTTTACCTTAGATAAAAGAGAAATCAAATGTCTGATATTTTATTCTTTATCTCAATTATTTGTTCATCTATTCCCTTGAAGATTATATATCTCATTTCTATATCTGATAGTTCCAGAAATAGCTCAGAATTAAACATGACAGAGTGCCTTGGTGCCATGGTTGGCTATATGGTGGGAATTTTAAATCTGAAAGGGATTGTAGGTCATTGCTGATTACTCCCATATATACATGCTGTCTGCACATGTATCTCTTGCTTAAATCGACTGACTTCATAGTCAATCATGTATGTTTAAACAGTGTTGCTTCTTATAAACATTTTATTTATAGTGAGTAGAAATCTTTCAAACATTTTCTTCTGACAACAGACTTATATTTTCCCACGTAATAAATAAAACAGTTCTGTCACACTTGCTAGAACAACTCCATATGCACATGCAGTTATAGTGATGCCCAGAACATTTAACCTGATCTTTCAAGAGTTCCTTTTATGGTGTAGCTTTTTTTTTTTTTTTTAATTTGGGGAGTGTGTCTTGATTGTGCAAAAGAGGAGGATCTTCAATAAAATTTTGTCAGAAATATAACAACCTAAAACCAATTGGCCAGTGAATATGGCTGAGCAACTTTTAAAGAGCAGGTGAATCTACTGATGCATTTGTGTTGTTTTCTGTTCTCTGTTGGGCACTACTTCTACTTCTGCTCCATTATCTCTGAACAGTTACTGTCCAATAGCTTTGCTTTAATAGTGCCTTGGGTAATACAGGAGAAGGTACGGGCCTACAGACAGATGACAGCATTGCAGGATAATTAGCTAAGTGATAAAGAATTCACCAGAAGAATTTAGAGAGTATTAATAAGAGATCACACACATCCCCCTAAATCGAAAGGATTGTGTGGAAAGAATTTAAGCTATGTCATTTATACTTAAAAGATAAAGCATTTTTAGTGTCTGTGACCATCAGAGGAATGCAACTCAAAACTACATTGAAGGTCCATCTTACTCCAGTCATAAATGGGAGGACAATGTATCATGAAGGCATTACAATTCTGAACATACATGTACCAAACTTGAGTGTGCCTGATTTCATAAAACAAATGCTTGCAGACACCAAGCCCTGTGGTTAACCTCAACACAGTACCAGTGGATGACACAAATATATCACTTTCACCAATGAGCAAGTCATATACACAAAACATAAGCAGAAAAATTCAAGTTAAATGACATCATACATCAAGTGACCCATGAACAATCCATGAAAATTCTAGAAAATATACATTCTTTTCAGAAGCCCATAGAACTTATTCTGAAATAGACCATATATATATGGTTTTTCAAGACAAGGTTTCTCTGTGTACCCCTGGTTGTCCTGAAACTCACTCTGTAGACCAGGCTGGCCTCGAACTCAGAAATCTGCCTGCCTCTGCCTCCCAAGTGCTGGGATTAAAGGCGTGCGCCACCACCGCTTGGCATTAGACCAAATATTACAACACAAAATTAGTTTTCTTTTCTAGTACAATGAAGGAACAACTCCTTGTATTTTGTTCAACCACACATAAAACTAGATATAAACAACAATGGAAAACACAGCAAGGAAATTAACAGTACACTATTGGATGAGGAATGGATCATTGAAGAAATAAAAACAGGTGGAAAAATCCTAGAATTGAATAAAATGAAAATAGAACATGCAGAAATCTACAGCATTCAACAGAAGCAGTCTAAAAAGAGAAAATTTATAGCTCTAAGTTCCCACATCAAAGAAATAGGGAGAGTCTGAACAAACAACTTGAAAATATATGGCTAAGCCTACGAAAGGCAAGCTCCAACTGCATCAAGGCCTGTTAGATATGGAGCAGTAATCAAGATCATATCAGAAAGAGTGAAATACAAACAACCACAAAAACTAATAAATACTCATTAAAAGGAAGAGTTGTTTCTAGAAATATAAAGATGATTGAAAAATTTTTAGACAGACTAGCCAAAGAAAGAGAGGAAATGCTCAAATAAATGAAATTAGAGGTGAAATGAAGACATAACAACAGATATCAATGATTATGAGGAAATACTTTAAAAATCCAATTCCACTAAACTGGAAAATCTAAAGAGAAATGGAGAAGTTTCTTTTTTTTTTTTTTATTTTCAGATTTTTATTGTAACTTTATGTAAATTTTGGGGTTGTGACTATTCATGTACAAATTTCACCTTATCTGAGTACCTTTTCTTTTTTTATTGGATATTATATTTACATTTCAGGTTTTATCCCCTAACCTCCCTTCCCCTTACCACTCAGGAACTTCCTATCCCATCCCCCTTCTCATGCTTCTATGAGGATGTACCCCCACCTATCCCCCCACTCCCACCTCCCCACCCTCGAATTCCACCCCCCACTCGGTGTTCATTCTTTATGGGACTAAGAATCTTCTCTCCCACCTATGCCAGACAAGGCCATCCTCCCCTTCATGTACAGATGGAGTCATGGGTCCTTCCCTATGTGTTCCCAGGCTAGTGGTTTAGACCCTGGGAGCTCTGGTTGTTTGGTATTGTTGCTCTCCTCATGGGGCCACAAACCCTTTCTGCTCCTTCCATCTTCTCTCTAACTTCTCCATTGGAAAACCCTTGATCAGATCAGTGATTAGCTGTGAGCATCAGCCTCTGAATGTGTCAGCCTTTGACAGACCTCTAAGGAGACAGCTATATCAGGCTCTTGTCAGCATGCACTTCCTGCCATTCACTTCAGTGTCTACCTTTGGTGACTGTACCTGAGATGGAGACCCAGGTGGAATGGTCTCCAGATGGCTCCTCCTTCCGTTTCTGTCCCACACTTTGTCTCCATATTTGCTCCCTTGAGTATTTTTGTTACTCCTTCTAAGTAGGACTGAGGCATCCACACTTGGTCTTTCTTCTTCATGAGCTTCATGTGGTCTGTGTGTTGATTCTTGGCTATTCCAAGCTTTTGGGATAACATCCGCTTATCAGTGAGTAAATAAGATGCATATGACCTACTAAAATCAAAGATACGGAGCTAGCAAAGTGATTGAAGCAATAATAAATCTCTCCCAATTACAAAAGCTCATGCCCTGATGGATCTCCTGCAGGATTCTACCAGACCTTAAAAGGAGAACTAAAGTCAGTATTATCAAAAAATTATGTAAAATAGAAGCATGCTTCCAAATTCTTTTTACAAAGTCAGTGCTAACCTGGCACCAAAACCAAATAATGACACAACAAAAATGAAAATTACAGACTCATCACCCTGATGAATACAGAGGCAAAAATCTCAATAAGATATTTTTAAACTTAATTCAAGATCACATTAAAAAGATCCTTCTTCATCACTAAGACAACTTCATTCCAGAAATGCAGCAAGTTCAACATATATAAATTGATAAATGAAATTTAAAACATAAGTCAATTGAAAGATAAAAAATCTCATGCCATTTTCATAGGCTGCGTAAAGGCCTTTGACAAAATCCAACACCTCTTCATGATAAATGTCATGGGGACTTCAGGGATAGAAGGAACATAACTCTACATAATAAAAGCTGTGATAACCTTTAGCCAACCTCATTCTAGAGAAAAAATCTCAAAGCATCCTTCCCCAGCTCAGATCAGGAGCCAGACATGGTTGTGTACTTTCTTTATTGTTACTCAGTAAAGTACTTGGAGGTGGAGCTTCAGCAATGAGACCAGAAATGTGAATAAAACAGATGCAAACAGGAAAAGAAGTAAAAATATCCCTGTTTGCAGATATTGATTGTATACATAGAATATCCCAAAGATTCTCCTAAAATTGTCTCAAAGTTGATACATACATTCAGAAAAATCCAAGATAAAAATTAACATAAAAATCAATACAATCTTTATATCCAAAGATAAGTGTAATGAAAAAGAAATCAGGAAAACAATCCCTTTCCAAATAGTCAAATACACATACATGCATGCATACACACAACCTTCAAATAACTTCAGCAACAAACCAGCAAAACCTGAGAATAAACCCCACCAAACAAGTTTTCTAATGAAAACTTTAAAACAATGAAGAAAGAAACTGAGGAAGATACGAGGTGATAGAAAGACCTCCATTTTCACTGATTGAAAGAAATCTTGTAAAAATAACCATTCACTTGCAGTTCCAACCAAAATCTCAGGTATGTTCTTCACAGACAAAAAATGATCTTAAAATGTATATGCAAGCATGCACACATACACATACACACACACACACTCTCACAAACACACACACACACACACACACACACACACATAAAAAAAATTAAAAAAACAGAACATAACCGACCTAAAGACATGCAGAACAGTTCTGAACAAAGAATACTGTCGGAGTATCACCATACCTAATTTCAAGTTATCCCAGAAAGCTACAGTAATAAAAACATCACACAATTGCAACAAAACAGACAGATAAGTCAATAGAATATAATACATGGTCCCAGACAGGAACCCCTGCAATTGCAGCTACCTGACTTCTGACAAAGACGCTAATTGGAGAAAAGGCAATTATCTTTCATACATGATGCTAGGAAGACTGAATGAATGAAACTAGACCCATTTTTTCTTACCCTACATAAAACTAAACTCTGAGGGATCAAGGACCCCAAGGTAAGACCAGACAGATTCTTTGGAAATGATCCAGGAATAAGCAAGAACACATGTTGACACCGAAGCACAGGTAAGGGCTTTGTAAACAGGTTTCTGGTAGCACAGGAAACAAAACCAATTAAGAAGCGTTATCTCATGAAATCAACACACATCTATATAACAAAGAAAATCATAAAGTGAGTGAACTGGCAGCAGCAGGAGGAAAAAGATTTGCTAGCTACACTGCTGGCCAAAGATTAATACCTGAAATGCATAAAGAAATCAAGAAGATATCAAGAAAAAAAAAACAACTAAATTAAAATGGCTCATGGATCTGAAAGTAAGAATTCTCAAAAGGAGAGATGCAAATGTCTGACGAGCTCTTAAGTGTTTAGCATCATTTGCCATCAGGATAAATGCAAAGTGAACTACTTAGGAGTTCAGCCCTCCCCTCTCAGAATAGCTATCCTTAGATGACAAGTGTTGCTGAGGATGATGGAAAGAGGAACTCTCGTTCATTCTTAGGGGACACGTGAACTGGTGGGGTGACTTTGAAATCAGTGAGGATGTTCCTTACAGATCTCAAAATACGTCTACCGTGTGACCCTACTATACCATTCCTGGCAAAACCCAAACGATCCTAAGCTAGGACACAGACACACTCAGTCCAAACATCCATCAACTAATCAATGGATTATGGGTCAGAAAAGGGCATCAGATCCCTTGGGATTGGAGTTACAGATTCTCTGAGCTACCAAGATGGTGCTAGGTATTGAACTCCAGTCCCCTAGAACAGCGGCCAGTGCTCTTAACCACTGAGCCATCTCAGTGTGGGACATACACACAATGTAAATCTTATTCAGGAACAACGAAACTTGGTATGCTGTAAATTGCAGAAAATAGATGAAACTAGAAAAACTATTCTGAGGAGGGGAATCTAGTCTCAGGAGGTAAATGCTGTGTATACTTTTTCAGATTCACTTCCCTAGGCTGGAGAGACGGCCTTAGTGATCTACTGAGTGGGGAGAAGTCTGGAAAGATCACTGGTCCAGTCTTCAGACCCGGGCAGGAAAACTCTTCCTCTCTTCACTTTGTGTGTGGTGGATCAGAGAATTATTGGTTAAGTGGCATGCCCTAGACTTCAGGGGACATTGTGAATGAGTGTGGGTTCACCATCTTAGAGTACATTTTCTGCTGTGACAGAGAGAAGATAGAGAGGGGGAAAGAAAAGTGGTGGGGGGAGCATTCTAGCTCCATCCAGGTGTCTATGAATCTTAGTATTTATTCTCTGAGGCTGGAACAGTAAAATCAATTCAGAGTAACAGATATTTATTTGGAGTCTATAAAGTAGGTATTTATTTAGTGAGGAGTTATGAGGTCATAAAGCAATGGAAGTTGCTTGTCTCTAGCTCCAGATTAGCCAGAGAAGCCCTGACATAAAACACCTTCACTCACAGTCTCCATGGTTACACCTCCTGTTGCTAGCCCAAGCCATCAATTATGGGTTCAAAATGATTGAAAAATCTCCTTAGTTCAATGTGCCTTTGGATTCACTTGAGGTTCTCATCTATGGCCGGCTAAAGAATAATACAGATGTGTGGTGGCAACATCTCATAAATGGATGGCCCTATAGGATAGACAAACCAGGTTCTACTGCAGGCCTTTTACCTATCCTGTGACCAGGGCCAAGTGGTGTACCTATACCTGTCCTACAGTGTCCCACTTGCCTAAGGGCTGCCACTGGTCTTAGAAGTCGCTGTGCCACTCACTGTAAAAGTTCCTATTTACTCTTGCTAATACACAGATTGCTGTTCCTAAGAGCTTTAGTGATTCTGCTGAGTCTTTAGCAGGGCCTCATTGTGGCTTTAATTTGTATTTCCCCATTAGTTTCACAAATCTTTTTCACAGACTTATTGGCCATTTTTATCTCTTGTAAAGTAATTGCTTAAATCTTTTACAATTTTAATCAGGTTGTTTGTCTCATTATTATCGATCTGTAGGAACTCTTTATATATTACAGATACAAATCATTTGTTACATATAGTAAGCCAAGAACATATTTATATAGAAACAGAAAAACTTGAGTAAGGATAAGTTAAACAATAACTGTCTTGGTAACCTCTATCAGGTATGAGAGAAAGTGAAGAGCCAGGAATCTCTTGACTTACTGAACAGATCTGTCATCCTTAGCAGTTTGAGTTTCATCTTGTATAATGACTATATGATCAGACACACTCTCAATATTCTTATTTCCTGTTGGCCATAATTAAGTGTCATGGACATACACATGATAAAAAGACTGGGAAAGCCAGCATTAGGCAATGTTGCACTTGCCTATGACAATTAGACATTCATTTAAATCCTTAGTATTCATGCCTGGGGGCTGTGTACATCCCACAATTGCAGGTTCTGTGAGTTTAAAAAGTGAGCTAGCCTTTAGAAGGGCATCTGGCCCTGTCAATATCAAAACCCCAAAGGCAACACGTCACTCTATGGTGTAGCAATGGGTCCTTGGGGCCCTCTTGAGAAGTTAAAAAAGCAAATGCTTGTCTTAAATGCATAATCTACTAATTGCCATGAAACACCCATCAGAGCCACCTCCAGGCTCAGATTGAGCTGAACAGATTGAGCATTAGTCGCTGCTCTTTGCTGCAGCAGGAAGGCAGGAATTCTGACCACATTGTCCAGGGGAGCAAGGCCATCCAGGGGGTGTTAAGGAACAAGCATCAGGCCAGGGTGGGGATTCTTCTAGAAAGTACACTTTGGGCCATTTATTTGGGAAATGAACCCAACAAATGGCACTGGGGTAGGGGTGGGTGGGATAGAGGTCAGTGTTGAGGAGAAGGAAGTAGAGGAGAAAGGAAACACCAAAGCCTGTGAAGAACTGACTGTGTTAAGCTGGAGTATAGCGCAGCATCAGAGTACCCATCTAGCATGCTCAATGCTTTGGGTTTCATCTTCAGCACTGCAAATGCACAGAAAAAACATGTCCTCAAGTTTTCAACCCCATCAGAAGTCCAGAATGACTGAGTTAACTGAAATTATGGGAAGCACAAAGCATAGCTTCTAAAACTTAGCCAATTTGTAGAGACCACTGAACACCTGGAGAGTCCCTATACTATAAAACATTGGATAATCCAGTCTTCCACCTTCTGGCCCAGGATCATCTGACAGATCTAGTGATGCAGAATTATTAAGGGCTGATTACTCTGTCTTGGCAGATATAATCAGTCAACTATTCCACAAGTGTGTCCTTTTCTGGACATTAATTTGTCTGTAGATGGAAAGAGGCAATTCTTGCCTAGTGGCTGTCTCACCACAACTGGAGTAACTCCAAAGATGCTCAATTTCTTCTTAGAATCCAAGACAGGAAGCTGTCAGGAGCAGACAGGTCTCTAATCAAAATGAACATTAATACAGAAATGTTTGTAACATCAATTCTGTGGACTTCTGACATTTTGAAAACCAACTATTCATGTAAGGCAATCGACTGTTGTCTGTTAACTCCTCTCAGCTATTTCTAAATAAAATATAGAAAACACCCTAACAATTAACCCAGAGCCATGAGTTTTCTATAGGCCCTTAACCCACAGGCTAACCATCTCAAATCAGTTAGAAAAGTTAAAGAAGGACTGGGTCTAAGTACGTGCCTGTATGTGTGCTTGTGATGTGTGCATGCACGTGCAGATGCCATAGTGCACACATGGAGTTCAGAGGATAACATTCAGGAATCAGCTCTTGCTTTCCACCATGCAGGTTCTGAGGGTTGAACTTGCATCCCCAGGCCTGGAAGTAAGTGCTTTTACTGTGGATTCTTTGCCTGTCCTCAACCTGGCTTCTTTACCTTAACACATGTTCTCGTGATCCATCCATTTCCTTACAAGTGACATAACGTCATTTGTTCTTGCTGAGTAAACACTCCATGGTTTGTCTCTATAGTACTATATTCTCTTTAAACATTGAAGGTGATTCTTATGCATATCCGTATTTGGGCACCATTAGTTTACAGCACAGAATTGGTCAGAGATCTCATTACCGCCCCCCTTCCCCCCCTTACCAATGGCCTCTAGCACTGATGGTCAAATCACAGAGAGTTAATGCTGAACTGACGTGTTCCTGGTCACACCGAGATTCCCATAGTAGAAAGTCAGGGATTTCCCTGGCATCTCTACTTAGCCGACTCTCATCCACCTGCAGGGACAGGATGCTAGTTTTGATGTGGTACCTGGAGGAGAAGTTAGGCTCACACAGAGATGCCTGAGCCAGGTGAAGACGAAGAACAGCACAGGTCAGTTTAGATCAAGGCAACCTCTCAATACCCAGATTTCATGGAAGAAGCCAGGAAATTACTTTCTGAAGAATTAAGCTTTCTGTAAAGGGCTCTGAGCTCCTGGAAGGAAATCTGCCATGGGACTGTATAGGAGTTCAGCGGACAGAACACATTAGCAAGACATATGAGAAGCAGCAGCTTTTATGTTGTAGTATTTCCTTGAGGCAGGTGGAGTGTTTTTCCCATCCGTTGATGTCTCTCTCTTGCGATTAAGTTAAAGAGAATGAATTTCTCCTTTTATCTGGGAAAGCCTCCCAACAGCAGATATTCGTCAGCGCTCCCAACTGTCTTTCCCTGGGATGCTGAACCTCGGTGGTTTTCCATCTCTGTTGCTCTCTGCGTCACCTTCTCTGCTAGCCTGCTTTTCAGTTTTCTTATTTTCTTTTAGTAATAGCAGGATAAGGAAATGTATTTTCTATGTATTCACCCTTCCTTTTTTTCCCAATAATTTTTTGTTAATTCACTTTATATTCCAATCACAGTACCACCTCCTCCCAGTCCCCCTCACATAGCCCCTCTTCCATCCACCCTCCTCTCCTCCTCTGAAAAGGGAGAGGTCTCCTCCCTGGGTACCAACCCACCATGGCACATCAAATCACTGCAGGACTAGGCACATCCTCTCCCACTGAGATTAGACTGGAAAAAAAGTCACCACTGGTCAAGTACCAATTTAGATCACCTGAAAAAGAGGTGCAAAGATTTGCCACTTAGATTAGAATTAACAGGTTTGGGGGCAGGAAATTAGCTGGGGTGTGTGGGGGGCGGGGGATGGGCTCTTCTGGTTCCCAGAAAATGATCCTTGATTTGTTAATAGACTTTCTGATTTTTGTTTAGAAATTATCATTAGGCAAAAAGGCTGAGATGGAAAGACTGTAAAGCTATTTCTGGTCTGTGTAGGAGGTTCTTTAAAACTCAGTTAATAGACCCTGTCATTTTGATTCATATATAAATATTGTATTAGTCAGGCTTCTCTAGAGGAACAGAACTTATAGAATGAATCTCTCCATATATAGAAAGGGGATTTATTAGAATGGTTTACAGGCTATAGTCTGGCTAGTCCAACAGTGGCTGCTATGAACAAAAGGTCTAAGAATCCAGGAGTTATTCAGTCCATGAGTCCAGGATGTCTCAGCTGGTCTTCAACACATACCAAAAGGAGGCTCTAACGCTAGTGGAGGAATGGACTGGCTATGGGGGGGAGGGAGGGAGAGAGGGAGACAGACAGACACAGAGACACAGAGACAGATACACAGAGAGAGACACACAGAGAGAGACAGAAACAGGGAGGGAGGCAGAAAGAGACAGAGAGAGATACAAAGAGACACACAGAGAGATACAAAGAGACAGAGAGAGAGACAGAGAGAGGAGAAGAGGGAGAGATGGAGACAAAAAAGACAGAGACTTTCCTTCTTTCATGACTTTTATGTAGCCTGCCAGAAGGTGTGGTTCAGACTAAGGGTAGATCTTCCCACCTTAAAATATCTACATTAAAGGTCAGTCTTCTGTCTCTGTGTCTCTGTGTCTGTCTGTCTCCCTCTCTCCCTCCCTCCCCCCCATAGCCAGTCCATTCCTCCACTAGCGTTAGAGCCTCCTTTTGGTATGTGGTTCTGTGTTCAATGATAGGTGATCAGGTTGTAACAACTTTAGGTAATGCTGAGGACCCCAGCGAGGCCAGGGGAGGGGAGACCACAGGAAATGGATCAAGCATCTTTCTTCCAATGCAGAGGTCCTTGGTAACCTGAGTTTTTACAAGAGCTATTCAAGAGTGAGAAGGATGTGAAAAAGAAGCCAACATGGGAGTTTAGATGATAAACTATTAGATATTGGGACAGATGGGAAGTAAAACCCGCTTGCTTTTGTGATGCTGGGATTGAACTAGGGTCTAACCTATGTTAGGCAAGTGTTTTCCCATGGAGCTGTATCCTAAACACCAAATAGATGGCTTTTTACAGAAAACATCTGAAGTCCATGCCCTTTAGTTACAGGCTGTAAGAAAAGATTCTGGGGGAAAGGGGCAGGTGCAGAGTATACGTTTCAAGAAGGCAGAAGGGAATTGGACCAGGATTCAGTTTGAGAAGGGCCAGAGGGTATTTCATATGATACTGGAGCAAGGGGGAAGTTTGAAGATGAATATGTTCAGTCCAATGGGGAAATGGGCGGAAGAAAATGGAGAGAGTCCACGCCTAGTTACTTCTCTGTCATATGAAACCAGAATCAAAGACAGCTGGTGGGAGGGAGTGCTGGAACATTGGCCTTTTAGATCTGTGCTGTCAACCAGAGCAATGGAATCTGCCTCTGACCCTCACATTTATCCAAAAAGACTGAATTAGAGACAGACCGTTAATCTTCAAACACACAATACGGATAAACCAGAAGGGGCTCTATTTTTACTGAATTCCCACATGCTTTTGGGGTGCTTCTATATCCACTCCTGCCTCCCCTCTCTCACTGGCCTCTAGGAAGAGGGCACAATCTCAGAAATACATTCAGAGCAGGAATAAGCCACATTCTCCTTATTCCCTTGATTGCAACCAAGGCGAGCAGCGTTTTCCAAGGGGACCATTCCTTTAGAAGTCAAACACAAGCTGGACACTTGCCTGTGGGCAGGGCGGAGGTCAGGGCCGGACGCGGGGTACGGGGTGCGGGGTGCAGGGGACGGGGCGGAGGTACTGGTTAGTGGCTGCAGAATTGGAGTTGCTGAAAGTTACCTGTTTCTAGCTCACCCACAGGCTCACAAGCTCCTTCTCATCCCAAGCCCTCTGCTGGGAAGTTCTGCTCTGCTCAGCAGTTTGGGCTTTTGCAAGCTCACTTCTACAGCAAGGTTTTAGGGATGGGCCACCACACGTAGGTTCTATTTCCCTGGGTCCTTTGATCTCTCTAGAGACAAGGGACAGAGAGGCCTCAACCTTGCTGTTACCTGTGAGACTAAGAGAGCCTACAGTTTTACTAAGCAAAGGTTCCCTTTCTCTGTTAACTGGATGGCTTGTTGAAAATGGTTTCCACAGTTTGACACTACTGTCTATATGCAAGCAACCACTTAGAACAAACCAATAGCATTAAACTAGAATGAAAATCATATTTAACAACCAGCCAGACCTCCCTCCCAGAGCTCCCAGAGACTAAACCACCAATCAAAGTGTACACATGGAGAGACCCATGGCTCCAGCCGCATATGTAGCAGAGAATGGCCTTGACGGGCATCAGCGGGAGGAGAGGCCCTTGGTCTTGGGAAGGCTCAATGTCCCAGTGTAGGGGAATGCCAGGGTGGGGAGGCAGGAGTGGGTGAGTGGGTGGGGGAACACCCTGATAGAAGCGTGGTGGGGGGGATTGGATAGGGAATTTCCAGAGGGGAAACCAGGAAAGAGATGACATTTGAAATGTAAGTAAATAAAATATCCAATAAAAAAAGAAAATCATATTCAGACTCCAAGACCTGCAGCAGAGAAACCTAACCCAGGAATTGAAACACTGTGATCTCCAAGCAACAAAGTCATTAAAGAAAAATTCTCTATTTTAAATCATACCATTGCAACAATTTAGGCTTATTTTTAGATTCCTTTCCTGCTCTGTGATTAACCCCTCTATGACTCTATAGTCCATAAATTTGATAGATCCATTTGGGCAGGCAGTTTTTTTTATTTAAATATTTACTGGGAAATATGAATTATTTTTTTCTCCTAAGTGAACACAGTAAGTGAATTAGAGAATGGTGCTAGAAATCACTCCGTTTATCGACACATTTAACTTGAAGTTAAATTCAATGAGTAAGGAACTAAGTGAATGAATACAGTTTGCTATGCTGCTAAGGTAAGCACAAGTGGACAAACACTCTGGATCAAACTGGCGCTATCTTGTTTTAACAATTATTTCCTGTGGAAATTAATACATTGGGTTTAAAGGAAGAGAGAAGAGTAGAACTGCATAGAAGGCAGGGTAAGCCCTGCTGGGGTTTGGCTGCTCATAGCTTGCTTCATGGGTTACTTAACCCATGATCATAGCCTGGGAACCTGTGCTATGCCCTTCAGAAGTCACATGAAAGTAGCCTTACTGCACTGAAGCTTCCCTCCCAGAAGACAGTTTTCCCACTGCACACAGGACAGAGGATGGTTAGGAAGTGAATCTAGATCCTCCTTTTAGTATCAGCCCAGGAAGATTTCTAGTGACATATCTGGATTTAGACAGTGAGCCTGTCTGTGGCTTTCATGCTGGGATTTCCTTGGAGTAATCTGTTCTTAGATTCTGGCCACTCGTGGGTAAGAGCCAGGAGAGGCTGCAATTGTGAACACAGGCCCCAAGATACCCAGTAAATAAAGATTATAGGAATCCCTACAACTAAAATTCAGACAAAATTTGAACTTCTGAGAGCATAGTTACAAGGAATAAATGAATCCACTGCGGACTGGATCAAGCAGGAAAGGAAAGCAGGGAAGGAAAGAACCCAGACACTGAGTACTGCCACACTGGTGAGCCTTAACTGTGTGATTCTCAGAAACTGGTTTTCTAGAAGAAAAAGAAACATGGATCTGAAATGACTACATGTGAGTAAAACCTCTTAGCTTAGATTTGACCCTTTGACTTTGTGTGTTTCCACAGTTGGATAGCACTTGATCAGGCGTGACCAGAATGGATCTCTATTAGCAAGGCAGAGACAGTCCTGGAGTCAAACTGACGTATTCCCACAGGTTCTATTCTTAGAACTTACCTAAGTGGCACCGAGGGCCAGCTGGGCACTGAGCACAGTCTCCCACTAACCAACCTAAGCTGTAAGGACACTTGGCAAAGATACTAGCATTTCTTCTCAAAAGAGAGGTGCTAGGTTGGAAATTAAGTGTATGGATTGGTTTTGTGATTGTCCTGATTCTCAAGGGAAAAGCAATGTCCCATACTCCACAGCAGTACTGTTTGCTGGAGGTAAAAATCTGGGAAGGGTCCTTTTCAAGGTTTCTGCTCCTGAGGGTCACACAATGGAGAAGGCAGACAGATCAAGTCCTGGGTATAGCCAGCGGGTGAACTTAAAAAACTTTTTGAATGTCTAGGTCTCTGTATTTTGTTTTGCTTTGCTTTTCTATTAAGTAAACAAAGAAGTTGCACAATCTGAAGACTTTCCTAATTAGATAAACATTTTTCTAGAGTGTCTTACTTGAACAGTTACTGGTTGTTGAAACTGAAAAGGGTTGCATGGCCAGATGATTTGGGAAGGGGAGCAGGAAGGAAGGCTGGCGCTTTCCTTTCGGAGAGAACTTGTGGCCCGGGTGCTTTGCAAATATGTTTTGACTCTAACGAGGGAGTCTGCATGGCATGAACCTTCTTCTTAGATCTATTTGAAACTTTTTGTTGTTGTTTTAAGAAGCATGCAGTGGAAGGATGAGATTTTTACCAGGGTTCTTTCTGCTTTAAGAGTCCTAAATACCACAGTAATCTTTTCTAAAGAAAGGGTAGACTGTCAGACCCTAACATTTACCTTGATGGCCTCAGTGAAGAGCCACGATCCATGATCCACAAACCTGGGATGAGGTCTCTCTACACCTCACTGTCTTCTAACAGGAACCTTAAGATTCCACTCGGTGGAGAGCTCGCTGTCCATAACCAAGTGTAAAGGGACTCATAAACTCAGATACTTCCAAATAGCTGAACACAATCTCGATTTATTTTTTTTTAATCTTTCAGAGTCCAGCAGTATGAAGGCAGGCCATACTTGAAATTCCAAGCACAAGGTGAGAGCCATTCATGTAACAGAGGTGGATTCTCTACAGAATAATTTTTAGAAGAGTTTATTTTAAAGAGAACAGAAGTTGGTTTTACGATGACTTTCTTTCTTCTAAACTCTACAGCAATTGGTTAATCTTTTGTAGCTTTAACGGATTTAACCATTTTCTTTAAAGCCACTAAAAATGAAGACCTGATTTCCTCCCCTCACAGCACTGAGCACTGGTGGGTTGACTCAGCATTGCTAACTTTAGATATGCTACAAACCCTTCTGCCCTCTGCCTCTTGGTCCTTACCTAGGATCACTTCTGGGCAAGAGGGGTGGCTTCCCACTAGTAGGGGACCACTTTAATGGTATCCTTTCCCAGAATCCCATTATTCATTTTCCCAGTGTTATTTGCAGCATGAAAATAGCATTCATCTGTTTATTTTGCAAGGGCTATCATCTTTAATTGAAAACTTTTAGAAATCAATTTCTTTTATCACGCATCTGGAGCATATGTTTTACTTCGCCAGCTGTCCAAGTTGCTAAGGCTTTTCCCGCTTCTGGCTGGGGAAACAGATTTTACTTTAGACAGCAGCCATGAATCAAGAGCACCCTTGATTGTAAAGGTGTTTCCTGGCTTGTTAACCAAGTCATTATTAGACAAACGAACAGTTGCATCTTTCTGTGTTGACAAAAAGCATTAGCCTTCCTGTAAGGGTGATTCTCCACTTCAGACATAATTAGGCCACTTAGGCACTTGTCTTTGTTAGTCAATGGACTGGCAAGTCCTTATTCCTATCAGGAATATGTAATTACAAAACAAAACAAAACAAAACACAAAACTCAGCTCTACTGGGGTTGGGGTGGAGGGCTCAGGGCTCAGGGCTCAGGGCTCAGGGCTCAGGGCTCAGGGCTCAGGGCTCAGGGCTCAGGGCTCAGGGCTCAGGGCTCAGGGCCAGGGCTCAGGGCTCAGACTGAGGTGGTTGCTACTCCCTTGTTGGACATCCCTGGTCATTTCCAGCAGTTTGGCCATGAAGTTACTAAGTTACTAGCCATTTATTATAGCAAAATGATTTTTCTGTTTCCCTAGAAGTAGGGTTTGTCAGTGTTTTTTTTTTTTTTCAGGAAGTGTGGTGGATGGCTGAAAAAATCTCTATGTTTTGCATATGTGTGTGTGTGTGTGCACGTGCACACGCGCGCGTATGCACATGTGTATACACATGTATGCAGCCACCAGAGAGGATTTCCAAGTCTGACCCTGGCCTGGCTAAGAGGAGGACAGGTCAACTTCTTAGCTTTGTGATAGTGAAGTGGAGATTTATGCCTGTTTTGTTTGGATTACACAGAAGATTGTAAATTCGAGTTTTCCTATCTTTTGTCAACAAAACATGATCGCTTTATTTGTAGTAAACAAGTATGGAGTTCTAAGATAGTGGATTTGGAAGTTATAGACAATGGTGTTTGAATGGGTAAGGGTCATGAGCTGTTACTTTTCTGTCATATTTGATTTACATGGAAAGGGGCCGACACGGGACTCGATGTGTTTTTAACTAGGAAATATTCACAGTGATAGCTCTTCCATGAGTGTTTTATGATTATTTGGAAAAGATTGCTTCATTTGATTACATTATCTGGTGTTGTGATAAACAAGATTTTCTAGTATCATACCTTTGTGTGTTTCAATGCTAAACGTTGCTTAATCCTCCTTCATATAGGTGATTTATAACACCTAGTTGATAAGTTATTAGTTTATAAGAAAATAGTACGTTGTGACATGCACCGTTCATATTCCTTCCACTCTGAGCTTACTCTCTAGTATAATATTATGTCATTATCACATATATTTGGAAACAGTTTAAGTAGCCATTTGTGATTGAAAGATAAATGAAAATTCCATTCTCCCTGCTCTTGGCCCCATCCTTGCCTGGTGCTCCCTTCAGATCTCTCCTGCATCTAACTAGAGGTAATTTAACTCCCACATCTTCTCCATTTATATCTCCTTCTTGTTGGTTCATTACTCTAGATGATGCGCCAAGCATGTTACTGAATAAGAGTAGAGAGAGCAGACACCCTTCTCTTGATATTAGAAGAAATGCTTTCATAATCTTCCTTATTCAGTATAACATTAAGTGGCTACAGTTTTGTTGTATATAGTTTTCATCATGTTGAGATTTCTCCCATTTCTAGATTAATTGGAGGCTTGTATAAGTGTCCTTTCTGTACATTAATATTGTCAATTTGACAGGATCTAGAGCCACCTAGGAGCCTAGCTTCTGGGGACTGCCTGTGAGAGATTTTATTGAGTAGGCTAACTGGGGTGATTAGACTCACTTTAGTTCCAGGCATCACTGTTCCATAGGCTGAGATCTTGGAATAAAAATGAGAAAACAAGCAGCAAGCATAGTAGCAGCATCCATCTCTGTTCATTTCCAGCCTGTGGATGAGATGTTACACACTGCTGCCTGATCCTGCTGCCATGCCTTTCCTCCCATTACCTACTGTATCCCCTGGAACTGTAAGCCAACATAAACACTTCTTTTGCTAACTTGTTATCCAGTACTTTGTTATAACAATGAATAAAACAGCTAACACAGCATCTATTGAGACAATTATGTGATGTTTGTGCTGTGTTTTCTTTATGGATTTCCATACGTGGATCCATTTATCTTTGTACCCCTGGCATGAAAATCTACTTGACTTCGTTCTTTCTTGATCTAAATTGATTGGGATTTTCTTCTTCTTAATGGGTGTTGGGAATCCCATTTGTGAGAACTTTACTAGGAAATCTTCATCTATGTTCATCAGAGCAATAGGTCTACAGTTTTCCGTTTTGTTGTGTCCAGTGTTAGTTTTGATATCATGCTAACACTGACTTCACAGAACGAGTTTGGTGGTGGTCATTTCTTTCTGTCTTATGGAACTACTTGAGGAGCATTGACATGAGGTGTTCTTCAAAGGTGCAGCAATTCAGCAATGAATCCCACACATGAGTTCTCTTGGTTGGAAGTTTTTTTTTTTTTTTAAAGTTTTATAAGCTATCATAATCATCATGCGAAGAAGTAAAATCCATTGGATCCAAAGTCTGTACAACTTAATGAACATCTATACATTTGGAACAGAGAGTTTTATTACTGCTTCAGTCTCATTGCTTGTTATGGAACGGTTTCAGTTCTTTATATAGCTTTGATTTACACTTGGTAGATCATATGTGTCAAGCAATTTATCAACGTATTGGAATTCTCCAGTTTTGTAGAATATTTTTTCCAAGTACTTGCTAATAATGAGCCTCTGGATTTCACTGGAATCTGTTACAGCCTTTAATTTTATCGATTTGTTTTCCTTTCTCTGTTAGCTTGGGTAGGGGGTCTTTTAGGGTTTTATTGCTGTGAAGAGTCACCATGATCACAGCAGCTCTTATAAAGAAAAAGTTTAACTGGGGCTGACATATAGTTTAGAGGTTTAGTTCATTGTCATCATGCAGGAAGCATGGTGGCATGCAAGCAGACATGATGTTGGGGAGGTAGCTGAGAGTTCTAGAGGCAGCAGAAGGAGAGAGTGAAAATATGAGTCTTCAAAGCCTGCCTCCACACTGATGCACTTCCTCCAACAAGGCCACTTCCTATGGGCCAAGCATTTACACACTTGAGTCTATGGGGGCCATTCCTATTCAAACCACCACAGGTAGGCCAATCTTCTTGATTTTTTTTTCCAAAGAACACTCTGTTTTGTTGAGTCTATAAATTGTCTTTTTACTCTCTGTTTTATTATTTTTGCCCCAATATTTGTTATTTCTTGCCATACACTGCTTTACGGCTTGCTTTACTCTTGTTATAAGACCTTGAGTTGGATCATCAAGTTACTATTTCTATTTTTTTCAGATGAAGAATTACTTTATTTTGTTTTATTTTTCTTTACTCTTGAGAATTTCATATACATGCAATGAAACATCTATTCCCCTTCACATTTTTCACCTCAAACTTTCCTCTTATCTTCCTCAAGCTGTTCTCCCCACCAAGTTCATATCGCTTCCATTTGTAACTTGCCTAAGTCCAGTTAGTGTTGTCCATATGTTTATGGGTTTGGAACCATGCATGGGAATTCTATCAGTCACCAAATCTTTGAAAATGAATGATTCTACCTTCCCCAAATAACTATTCACTGCCCATAGTTCCTCAACAATAGTCAGAACCTGAGGATCTTATAATCCCATCTACACCAGAATTTGGGTTGGCTTGATCTTGAACAGATCTTGTGCAGTTCACCCTACCATGATGGCCATGCCATGTTTGTAACATAGCATTTTACAGCAGTCTTCCATCACACAGCTGTTATATTCTTTCAGCCTCATCTTCCTTCCTGCTCCCTGGGACTTGTGTCAGGCTTGGTATAAATGTCTCATTTAGGGTTAATCACTTGGTCTTCTATTCTTAGCACCTGGACTAGATATGTATCACTCTGTTGACTACTGCCCACTGCAAAAAAAGAGTTCATGGCAGAGGTTGGGAACATCCCAGCCTCTATTGGTATAAACACAAATATTTAGAAGGCAATTTGGGCAAAAATATTTAGCAATGTAATAATACAGGTTCTATGTTACGGCCTATAATTTCTGTTGCCATGGGTTTTGAGCAGAATTATAGTCCCAGGTAGGAAATTCCCTCCTACAGAACAGATCTCAAACTAATTAGAAAACAGTTACTTACCCTAGAAGAGTCATCCCACACTTATGTCAGTGGACACATCTTGCCAGCAGATTGTCATTTTTAGCATTCAGTGTCCAGCACTGGGTAAAGCTATCTATTGATGTCCCCTTCACCCCACAGCAGTCTCCACAGCCTTTTAGGATTCTATGAAAATTAGCCAGCAGGGAAGAAGTTTTGAGTCACTTTGAGATTGATGTCTTTATATCCTTCAGCCAAGTGTGCATACTCATAGCTATAAGCCATGCCCTAAAACTCCCCTACCTGGATCCTTAAGGTGCTGGTAAAAATGTGCCTTCATTTACATTGGATTCTAGGAACCTTTGATTTCTTCTCTCATTTCATCAATGACCTAATTCACTCAAGTGTGTATTGTTGGTCTCCAGGTGTTTTCATAGCGTTTTGGTTATTTTTTTTTGCTATTTATTTTCTTCTAGGTTCATGCCTCTGCAATCTGATATGATACCATAAATGATTTCCACTTTTTTATATTTGTTAGCATTTTCTTTGTGGCCTGGTCTGCTGTTTCAGAGAAGGCTCTATGGGTTGCTGAAAAGAATGTGTATTCTGTATCTATTGGAAGAAGTATTCTGTAGATATCTGTTAAGTCTATGATGTATCTAAACTCTGAAGTTTATTTCTGTTTATTTTTAATTAGCAAGACCTGCAAAAAGATGAAAGTGGGGTATTGAAGTCACCCACTATGATTCTATCAGGATCTATCTTACTTTTCATGCACATTAATTATTTATGTCACCAGGAACTTAAAACCTTCAGTCTCTGTATGTTTGTAATTGTATCTTCTTGATCAATGGTTGCCTTTATTAAGAGTCAGTGGTGACAAGGGCTGTTTCACCCATCCTGGTTGCTTTAATTGTATCCAGAGTTAGGAGACATCAAATTCATGTTTACTTAATTTTGTGTTTATGGTAGTGTTTTTTATTTTCTGTACCATTTCCTTGTCCTTTATTATTTCCTCTGTTTAGTCAAGCTTTCTGTTCTGTTTCCCCCACAGATTTATTGAGCTTTTACTTCCAGAATTTCCATTTTTAGCACAGTTTCCTTGATAAGTATTTTTTCCATGTTGTCAACTTTTCTACCCATATTTCAGATTTTTTATTTTATACTTTTTTGCTTTTTCTACACTTTTTCTTCTGTGTTGCTGGCTTTCTTCTCCAGGTCTTAGATGAAATTCTTCTGCTTATTCTTACCTTATTTAAGAGAATTGATCTTTTTTATTAGAAAATTAAAAATCTTCCTCCATCATTTCCACCTATTTTCATATATTTAAATCCAGCAGTTGAGGAATTATTGTCTTTTGGAGAAGTATTACTGCTTTAATTTTTCATGTTCCATGTATTTCTGTGTTATGATTTGCAATCCACTTAGGTTACTATTTTTCCCAGTTTCATCTGAAGAGGGTTTTTGTTGTTGTTGTTGTTGTTTTTTGTTTTATGGTGTTTTTTTTGTTTGTTTTTGTTTGTTTGGTTTTTTGCCAGGACTCAATTCTCAGCACCACTCAATGATGAGAAAGCAACTGTTATAACATATAACAAACCAGGTAAGATACAGAAACATACCTAAATTTTATTAAAGTCCAATCACCAGTAACCGTGAGTTTGAAGATGAGAAATCTAAAGTAAAATGTTCTGTGAAGTTAGAAAATATTTGGAGGAGCATAAGAGGTGGTTCAGCATTTAGTAACACCTACTTTGCTCCTGGGGCTTCTAAGGTCAGTTCCTAGCACCCGTGTCAGGCCGCTCACAAGCAATTTTATGTTCTGTTCCAAGAGATTAGACTCTCCCTTCTGGCCTCTGAAGGTAGCTGCATATATGCCCACACACACATAAATAAAAGTAAATATTAAAAGTGATTTAGAGAAAATATTGAAATATGAATGTCATATAGAAAGGCATTGAAGAAAGGAGAAAAACGGAAGAGAAAGAAAGCAAAGGCAAATTGAAGAAGGCATGAAGAAGAATGTTATGTGGGGACAGGAAAAAAAGCAGCAGAGCCAAGAGGTTAGAAAAGATTTTAAAGTATCAAAAAACAAAGGTTAAAAAAATCCTAAATAATGAGAAAGTTTGAAGACAAAAGTAAATGTTAAAAAGATAATTAAAACAAAATAAAATGTTTAAAAGATAATTAAAAAATATAATTAAAAACGAAAGCAATCAAAACAGAAACAGGCGCAACCAAAGAGCCACAAACAGATTAAATCTAAATTCTGATCGTGGAGAAAACAAAACCAAAATGAAACAAACAACAAACAAACAAACAAATGAAAAAACAAGCAAACAAGCAACAAATCAAAGGAGGAAACACAGAAGTCAATCAAGAAAAATGGGAAGAAAAGGATGCACGGCAATGAAAAAGTGCTTAAACAAAATTATTTGTATGTATGAAGGGGAATAAAATATAGCTTTAAAACAGAAAGGTAAAACTACTGCCGAAAATGGCATCCTTGGGGAAAGAGAGGTCCACAGTGGGAAATCGGTACTGTTGGAGTGGCCTCTTCTTGGGTGCTTAAAACCTGGAGATTGCCTGCCGCATGTGTCGAGCAGGGAGCACCTGTGTGAGCTTGCCCTCTCTATGGCTCATGCTGTTCTGCTTGTATTGGACGATGTCTGACGTCCTCCAGTGGGGTCTTCAATTAGCACTGTCCTCTCTTTACATACTGGAGGCCTCTGCTGGCCACACTTGGATTTGCAGCCTGTGGGCTAGGAAGGGTCTCCCATCTCCTAGTTTCTACTTCTCAGTTTCTACTTCTTGCTCCTCTTCTAGCAGATGTCTCAATGGTGTTAGAAGTGTGGGAAGCAACCAGGGCGCTGAGATCTGTACAGTTGGAGGGCCTGCCTTTGTACTTTCAAGACCTCTAAGTATCAGTAACGCAGTTGGAGGGATATAACTATGGGGTGTCAGGTAGACCCATGTGGAGTAAGCCTTTCAGGCTCAACAGCAGTGAACAGCAGGTAGGTGGCTCCAGCCATCAGCCTCAGCCTCAGCCTCAGCCTCAGCCTCAGCCTCAGCCTCAGCCTCAGCCTCAGCCTCAGCCTCAGCCTCAGCCTCAGCTGATGTGATCTGCCCCCTGGCAATCCATGGGTGCATTGCTTTTCCTTGGTACTTCACTGCCTCCTGCAGCCTCACGTACAGCTTGTTAGAACTTTCCACTCCCGTTCTGCAGGAAAACTCCTGCAGGAATTTTCTCTCACCTAGGGATGGTGACAGATTAAATCCAGAGCCCCCAACTTTTCACTGTTTCCTGTTTTGAAGCCCCTCAGGGTAGCTCAGTTTTAAACAGTAATTTCTTCTCAAGAGGGAACCCAGCCAATTTCCTGTCAGTCATGCAGAATAACAAAGTGGGTGGGATTCTTTTAAACTTCTGACCTATCCTTTGGAGGAGTCACTCTCCCTAAAACTGCAACTGGTTTTAAGGCTCTTGCGAGCTGTGGGCTTGTCCTAAGGATGGCCAGTCTTTCCCCATTGCGGGTCACCTGTCTTACGTTTTTGGAGTTTCCTGTATCCTCTCCCCACTGGACATGTTGACTGCCGCTGTGTTTAGCTGTGTCATTTCTGTCTATCATTTGTACTTTAAAGAAGGTACAAATTACCCTTTCTTTACACCTTTCAGCTGTCCAGCCACCATCTCTGTGAATTTTGGCATTCTCCCTCTCTTGGAAATGTCCCCACCCCACCCTTATTCTGAGTCCTCTGCTTCACTAGGTGACAACAGGCAGTGTCTATTTTACCATCTTACCTAGCAGGCTCAGGCCAAAGGATCCTAAATCAGCATATCACAAAGATACATGCACAGCCATGCTTATTGCTACTGTATTCCCAGACTGCAAAGAGCATCAGTAAGTGAATGGATAAGGAAAATGGGACAAACACACAATAGATTTCCTTCAGCCATAAAGAAGTGTGGAATTACAGCTTTCCAGGAAAATAGATGGAACTGGCAATCGTTGAGTTGTTTAACCAGACTTAGAAAGAGAAACAGTGTGAGTTTTTCTCATGTAGAATCTCGGTTTAATTTGCATGTGTGCATGTGTGTGAATGTGTGTGTCTCTGTGTGTGTGTGTGTTTGTGTGTGTGTGTGTGTGTGTGTGTGTGTGTGTGTGCATGTGTGTGTGTATGTTGAATGCAGGAAGGGGTCCATGAAAAGGGAGAAAAGAGATCTTAAGTAAGGAGTGAGTAACAGAGGGAGGGCATGATAGAATGCATGTGTCATGAAAGCAGAAGAGAGATTGACCAGCAAGAGGGAGATATGGCATGTAAGGAAGTATGGGGGAAATATAATTATATGCAGAAAAATATTGCAATGAAACATTGTTTTGTATAGTTACTTAGAAAAGTAGCAAAAATATATATAATTAAAAAATAATGTTCAAATCATTTTACAGGCTGACATTGTGCTCTTTGCTCAAACCATTAGGATCTGGGTTTCCATTGTTTTCACCCCAAAGCACAATAATGATGATCCATGCTGAATTTCACCACTCTTTCATGTGCTAAGAACCCATTCTGAGAGGATTAAGTAAACAAGAATCAAGTTAAGGACCAAACTATGAGCAAAGTCATGATTTATTGATGAACTCTAGTCAGCAAGACATACAGTTCTAAAAGTAGGAAAACATTTCACTTTTCATGTTGCTAAAGGATGGGACATGTTGGATGGTGGTTCTACTGCTGTTTGGGGATTGGAGACACTTACGATCCAGGGAACTGAGGAAGAACTTGGTGCACTGTGGGATCAAGTGAAGCAGAGCAGTTACACACATGGAGTGTAGCCAATCATTGTACATTTGCTCTGCCTGAGACGCCACAAAGAGGCAAGGAAGACAGGAACTTTTATGTGTGTCAAGTGGCCACTCACTTATAAGTGGATATTAGCCATAAAATACAGGATCCCCATGCTACACCCCACAGACCCAAGGAGGCTGGACAGGATGGAGGGTACAAGCAAGGATGCTTGAGTCTCACTTGGAAGGGGGATTGTGGGAAAGGGTGACCAGGAAGGAGTGAGGGGGATGTAAAGTGAATAACTTAAAAAGCAACATTAAAAAAAATTGTAAAAAGAATTGTGTTAGAATTTTGATGGGGATTATCTTTAATCTGTAAACTGCTTTTGGAAGGACCACCATTATTACTATTATAATCTTAGTAATATATGAGCATAGAAAAATCTTTCCAACCCCTGATATCTTCTTCAATTTCTTTCTTCAAAGACTTGAAGTTTTTATCATGTAATCTTTCATTTGATTGGTTAGAGTTGCTCTAAGATAATTTATGTGATTTGAGACTAATGTGAAGGATGTTCCCCTATTTCTTTCTCAGTCCATTTGTCATTTGTACAAAGGAAGGCTACTAATTTTTTTGTGTTATTCCTGTATGCAGCCACTTTGGTAAAGTGTTTATTAACTGTAGGAGTTCTCTGGCAGAATTTTTAGAGCCACTTATATATAATAACATATCATTTTCAAATAATGATACTTTGGCTTCTTTCTTTCCAATTTGTAGCTCCCTGATCTCTGTCAGTTATCTTATTGCTCTAGCTGAAATTTCAAGTACTATATTGAATAAATAGGGGAAGGGTGGGCAACCTTGCTTTTTCCTGAATTGCTTTGAGTTTCTCTCCATTCAATTTTATTTTTGTTATAGGCTTGCTGTAAATTGCCTCGATTATGTTTAGGTATGTCTTTGTATCCCTAATTTCTCCAGGAGATTTTATCATAAAGAGATGCAGGGTCTTGTCAAAGCTCTCTTCTATGTGTAATGAGATAGTTTTTTTTTTTTTCCCCTTTAGTTTGTTTATGTGGTAGGATGTATTTCCTGCGTTTCAAACCCAGCTTCCTGGATCCATCCTTGAATGTTGGGGATGAAGTCTGCTTGATCCTGAGTGAGGTAACCAAGAACCAAAAAGGCAAAGATGGTATAAATTCCCTTGTAAGTGGATATTAGCTGTTGAGTAAATGAAAACCAAGCTACAATCAATAGACCTAGAGAGGGTAGGTAACAAGGAGGGGTCTCTAGGAGGTGTGCCTCCGTCTCCTCTGGAAGGGGAAGTAGAAAAGATTTTATGGGTGAACTGGGAAAGCGGATTGGAGAGAGAAAGTAAGGAGCGAGTCAGCTAGAATTGGGGGTACATCTTGAGAGTGGTATGGGAATCTAGAGTGGTGGGAACTTCCTGGAATCTATGAAGGTGATCCTAATGAGGACTCCTAGTACTGGGGATATGAAGTCTCAACTGGTCATCCAGTGTAGCCAATCAAGGCTTCCAGCAGCAGGAATAGGTTGTATTCAATCGCAATGTCGGCCAAAGGGTTCCCATGGAAATCCCCAAACAATTCAGGCTGATGCTGAGACAGAAGATTGTTTCCTGAAAACTGAAAGTGGGTCCTGTTGCCTAGGACAACATCCACACAACTCATTGAAGTTGAGCTGGTGCCTACACGGGATCCTTACCCTTATGTTCTAGTCTTTTTTGGTGTGGGAAGATGATCTGCAGGCTACCCAAAGAGAAATGTGAACATCAACCCAGTCACAAAGCCTTTGGCCAACAATCTGTACTGCCTGCAAAATAAATTAGAGCAATGGTTGCATAGAACTTGTGGGAACAGCCAACAAAATCTGATTTAACTTAAGGACCATTACATGAAAGGAAATTCATGCCTGACACTGCTTGAGTACCCAAGAATCAGAGACTAGAATGCCCAGAGATCTAGGGAAAAACCAAACATGACTGGGCTAAGAAATCTATCTAAAAATAACTCCTAAGGATATTCTGCCATATTCATAGATTAGTGTGTTAGTCATCATTAGAGAGACTTTCTCAAGAAGCAGGTGGAGCAGGCACAATGACCAATAGACAGACATTAAGGAGAGAGAAAGAGACAGAGACAGAGACAGACAGAGACAGAGACTTTATCAAATCCCCTTTCTCAGAGTTCAGGGAGCACAAAAGATGAGAAGGGAGAAAAATAGTAAGAACCAGAGGGCTTGAAGGATAACAAGAGAACAAAGCCCCCCCGAATCAACTAAGCAAGTTTCCTATGAGCTCACAGAGACTGAAGCAGCAAGCAGGGGGCCTGCACAGGTCTACACAGTGTCCTCTGCACATATAGTTATTAGCTTAGTATTTTTATAGAACTCCTGACTGGAGAATGAGTGGATCTTTGGCTCTTGTGCCTGTCTTGGAACTCTTCTCCTCTTTTTGGGTTGCTGTGTCCAGCTTTTATGTGGTAATTTTTGCTTTATATTATTATTATTAATTGTTTTGATTTTTTTGAGACATGGTTTCCTTATGTAGCAGCACTGGCTGTCCTGGAACTCACACAGATTCCCCTGCTTCTCTCTTCTGCATGCTTGGATTAAAAGCATGAACCCTCATGTTCAGCTACTGTATTATATTTTATTTTGTTATGTTTGCTTGTTATTTCTTCAAAGCCTGTTTTTTTATTGGCTATTTTATTTATTTACATTTTAGATGTCATCCCGTTTCCCCACTTCCCCTCCCTAGAACCCCCTATCCCATCACCCCTCCTCCTTTTTAAAGCCTGATTTTTTTTTTTTTTTTAATGAGAGAAAGAAGAGAGTGGATCCAGAGTGGAAGGAAGTATGGAGGAACCAAGAGGAGCATAGGGATGGACAACCATAGCCAGATTATGGTCTATGAGATATGAATGTATTTTCAATGAAAGAAAATGGAAATAAGAAGAAAAGAACATTCACTCCCACCCCCACCCCCCCCAAAAAAAAAAACTGAGGTGGAGGAGCATCTATGGGGTTAGCTACCACCCTTGGAGCAGTAATTGTGGTCAATATTCCTGCCATTGGCTGAGAAAATCCAAAGTCATTAAAAGCAAGCCAAGCTCAAATTTTATAGCTACTTTATTTTTGAATGAAGTCCCTGTTTCAAGTCGAAAGCACATAAAGTTTTGAAGAGTTTCCAAGGCAGAGAATATCAGTTCTTATTGGAATGAAATCACATCTCGTCCTGAGTCGTTAGTTTCATCAGCGGGGAGGTTCCATGACTTGACCCTGTGATGCTGAAAACTGAGTTGAAAATGAGCCTTTTCTGCTGTTCCTCAACCATGGCCTATTGACATGACTTGAGTCACCGTGGGTTATCACCATTCCCATCCCCCAGAGTGAAGGTGGCAGAGAGACTCCGTGCTGGCTTCTGACATATGTGACCATTGTCTCAGATAACCTCTTTCCATATAGCCTGTACATGGTGTGGAGCAGGGTCTTCAAGGGATGTGAGTCATGGTCTTTTCCACTCTTAAGAATGGGATCTCTCTCTCTCTCTCTCTCTCTCTCTCTCTCTCTCTCTCTCTCTCTCTCTCTCTGTGTGTGTGTGTGTGTGTGTGTGTGTCTGTGTGTCTGTGTGTGTGTTTAGAAGGTAAAGCCCTCAAAATAAAACCTTTTCCATCATTTCTGAGCACCTTTTTAAGTATAAAAATACTGCAAGCTTTAAAAAAAAAAGTTTGTATCTACACATTATAGAAAACTATACAAAAAAACCCCTTAAAACCTATGTACCTCATACAAAGTTTATTGATGTCACATTGCTGAAGTAACTCATGGAGTGACAAATTAACTCATAACATGCTACAGACATACATGGTCTTAGATGACTGTTTGTGTTACCCACATTGTACATGTAGGGGCACTTCTGGTACAATTGAAATCTGTGAGAGGAATGCATCATGAGTTCTATAACTTTTTCTCTGCCCATCCTCCAGGAAGTAGCAGATGTGTGTGTAACTCCTCACACACATTGTAATACTGAAGTAGTAATGAAGTAGAAATCAGAAGAAAGTGGGGCTAGTCATTGGAGGTGGGTGTGAAGAGAGAGTCTGAAGATGGTCTCTCCTCCTTTCTTTCTTTTTTTTTTGTTTTTGGAGATAAGATGGCTTCAGTCTTAATATGTAACTGAGGATGACCTCAAACTTCTATTCCTCCACCATCCACCTCTCACCTCTCAAGTGCTGAGATTACAGGCATATTTCACCACACCGGGTCTTATGTGATACTAGGAAGAAAGAGAATTTAGGACTGCCTGTATGGTAGGCAAGTGCTCTACCAACTGAGCTCCATCCTCAGCTCTTTTTGAATAGGATTTGTAAGAAAGACAATAGAGAATTGGAGGCTTAAAAGACAATACCTGAGAATGTTTTATTCTGCGGGAACAACAGCTATACAGAATGGCACTGTGAAGATGTGGATGCAAAACTATAGTTTTTTTTTAAAGTATGTTTTACTTTGTGGCTTCTACTTTTAAAAGGTCAGGGCTGGCTGGCACAGTGGTGGCACACACCTTTAATCCCAGCAGTTACATGGGATTAAATGACAGAGGCAGAGACATGCAGATCTCTGAATTCAAGGCTAGCCTGGTCTACAGAGTGAGTTTCAGGACAGTCGGGGTTAGTCAGAGAAAACGTGTTTTGAAAAAGCATTTTAAAAAGCCATGTCTGGGGAGACATGGCTTTGTGTATAAAGCCCTTGATATAAAAACACGAGATCAAAAACTCAAATATCCAGAAGATACAGAGCCAGGTGTGGTAGCAAACTGTAACTCTGGTGTACTGAGAGAGAGGAGAACCCTCAGTAGCTTGCAGGCCAGGTACACTGTGAGTATAATAGCAAACAAACAACCTGAAAGGTTACAGCTGATGCCTGAGTTATTTGCTGAACGTCATATGCACTCATATGTGTGTATGCACATATAACACACACACACACACACACACACACACACACACACACACACACACAGACACACACACACACACTTCAAAAAAGGACCATAATTTTTTTTTTTTTTTTTGCCACTGAGAACAGCAGAGAGTGGCCTGATTTTATATGTGTGTGAATATTTATTCTACATTTATATAACATGTTTCTTTTACTGTTATTCAGGCTCCTATGTGAGTTATTAATAAAATTCTCAAACTTGTTTCCTGGCTTTGTTTCCCTGTTAGACAGAGGCCACTGAAAGTCTGGAGAGTGGGATTGTGGCACAGATCTTGGACACCCACAACAGGAAGATCTCCTTTTTTGTCCTGGTTAGTGCTTACCCCTACGTTTAAATAACATTGTGATTGCTTACAACCATGCAATAGTCTATGCGGTGAGTAAAAGTGGTCCCAAAGGCTCATATTTCTAAATACTTGTTCCCCATTTGGTAGAATTCTGGGGGAAAGATTAGAAAACTTACTTGTTGAAGGAGGTATGTCACTGGGGGAGGCAGGACACAGGCTTTGAGGTTGTGTGTGTGTGTATGTGTGTGACATTCCCAGTGGCTCTTTCTGCTTCTAACTTACAGATCAAGATGTACATTGCTGTCTTTTATTGTGCATTGACAGTAATAGTCTCATGCGTAAGCCACTGATATATAACTCCGACACTTAGTCACAGGAGTTACTAACAAAACAACACAGAGAACTTTTCCATTTGCAAGTGCAGTCACCTGAAATAAATAGTGAATTCTTCTGGAGCATTTAGCAGAGTATAGATGCCATCATGGCATCCTAGTCTCAAATGTCTGAGTTCAGCTGGTCCACTTGGCTTCGTGATTAACTTTACCATACGCCGATGTCATAACTGAACTCAAACTATAAATTTTAACTAGTAAAATTTTACAATTTATTTGTCTGTTTTCCATTTTGGTGTTCCAATTAAGATTTCATTTGCAAGTGCAATGTGAAGAACAGTTGCAGCAAAAGCGGAAGGGAAGAGAGCGGTTGAATATTTGTGTTCTGGTATAGCACTGCATTTGTATGAGCAGATAAATTGCTCCTTGTTTTTATCCATTGTGCCCTTAGGGATTATGACTATGCTAAGACAGTGATCTGCCATGATGCTACATCCCTCAGTCTTAACTATATCAAACCACTCTTAGTTGCTATCACCACGCTGAGGGCTACAGGTCAAAGCTCAGCAGAGATTTCATTTTCACAAAATGAACCAAAATTCAGTTGGCTACTCAGGCTGGAGAGCACAGCATCATCCTTGAATTATATCTCTGAAACCTCCCATGTGTCCGATCATCAGATCAGTTAGGTCTCCCTCTGTAATACTCTCTGTCCCAAGCCACACTCTTACTCACCATGACTCCAACCCTAGTTCCACTTCTCCTTGCTTATGATTATTTCCAACTAGGATAGCAAGAATTGTTTTAGTAGCAGTGTAAAGGAGGCCATTGTTGCGCACACCTCTTTTGTGTCCCCTTTGCCCGCGAAGAAGGACACGGAGGCAGTAATCGGGTATCACTACAGACGAGGCTTTACTTCTTGTAACAGCAAAAGTGGAAAAGACGCCAAGCCCGGGAAAGGCACTGCTTTATATACCCTAGAGTGGCGTGTTCACTTCTGATTGGCTGTTCACTCATCACCCCATATTACGCCTCGGGATTGGCCAGTGACTTTGGCGGGCTTTCTGCCTTTGCAGCTGCGCAGTTACTTGTTTACTACTGGGAAGACACGATGCCAGCGCCATCTTGGAATGGCGAACGTATAACCACTGACCACGGCTTCCTACAGGCCATAACATCTTTTTTTACTTGTTAGTTTTTTTTATGGCTTTACACTATTGTTTAAAATAAGTTCTGTCCCTAGTGTGGAAACCTTATGTCTGATATGGCACCTGGTTTGTCTCAGCATCATTGTGTTCTGTGTTCTGCCTGCCATCCATTCAGGCCTTCTGTCCTCCCCCCACACATTGATGGCATTTCCTTCTTAGTATGCACATGCTGTCTCCCTCTGTCTCCGCTTTAAGTACCTCAAGAGTTCTTCCCATGACTCTGAGTGTGTGTGTGTGTGCTTGCACCCTAATGCTTGTGTGTGCATGCACCCTAATGATTGTGTATGCATGCCTGTACATGAGTGTATGGAGACCAGGGTGTCATTTCTCTGGTACTACTTTTTTTTGGGAGGGTGGTGGTGGTGGAACAGGATTTCTCACTGTCTTGGAACTTACCAAGTATAGCCTGCTAACCATGAAGCCCTCAGATCTGCCTGCCTCTGCCTCTGCTTCTGCAGTGCTGGAATCACACAAGCACATCCATATGCATGTAAATTTTGGTGAATGAACTCAGGTCTTTGTGCTTGAAAGGGAAGAGTTTGCTGGCTATCTCTTTGGTCCTCCCCCAATTTCTTTATAATCGCCTTTATTTCTTTAATTTCACAATTTGTATTGTGGTATGCGTAAACACCTCACTTGAAAATTAGCTCAGTGGGGGCAAGAAATATTTAGATGAATAGTTGTTCACGGATGAATAGATACATCCACGTACTTGTGGCTGTATCTAGAGGAGGATACATGAGTGAACTGTGGGCTCTGCTCCACCCTTCTGGCTCTGATGCTGCCATGATAGCTGTTGCCTTTTTGTCCAGGTTTTGTTTGTTTGTTTTTGTTTTTGGTTTTTGTTTATTCCCTTATATCTGTAGGTAAAAAAATGGCTGGGGAACCATAGGGTTTCTCACACCACGCTGTGTGTAGTCTGCTGGGAATGCCCTGGGTTCCTCCAGCTGGAAGTTAGGCCTGGCTGCTCACTAACTAAAGGCCTCTCCACGGTTCCTCCCAACACACTAGGAAGTCCTTGGGTTTCCAAAACCAGTTTATTGGCATGACGCATGGTGGATGGATCTGGATGTGCATCCCCGTGAAACCCAGGGCAGATCTGAGTTAAATAGGGAGGGAGGAGGGGAGGGGCTGGGAAAGAATGCTTAATTGGCTCCACCCTCTGGCCTTCAGGTATCTTATTAGTATGTAAATCTCTCTAGGGCCTGGGGCCTGTTTATCATGCCCACCTGTGTACCTGACTGAAGGGTGAAGGTGGAATGGAGATTAGACCTCATGTCAGTGGAGACATATATCTTCTGAAAAAAGAACTTTCAGTTCTTAGGATTTTTCTAAAGGCTTGCTTCCCTTCTTCTGCTGCTGCTTGGCAGCTTCCTGGTTTGTTTCTGCATCAGGATAGCCTGTTGCTAGGCAGGATGGGAAGCTGGGCTCTGCAGGTGCTGACTGCAGCACCTTATCCTTACAAAGAAGAACCAGTTCAGACAGCCCGAGGCAAACAAATGTACAGCCAGCCAAGGCCTCTTCTGGCTCTACATCGTTTCCACACACTTCTTCCCACCCCTGTTCACCTTCCTGCCAGGAGCCCTCTGGGATCCTGATGCTGTATGCTCTCTCTCTAAGAGGATGGATTATTCATTTGTGTTTGTTTCTTCTTCAAGCATCTCTGTATGGATTTTTAAGAAAAGCAGTGTAGACTCTAAAATACACAGAGGTCTGTCCAGTACTGGCTCTTATACAGATATGTGAGACTGGACTGGTATCTTTGATTTTCTGAGCCTCCTTTGTTTCACCTGAAGACTAAGATTCATCCTGTTGTAATACCTGTTAAAGCAAGACATAGAAGGTACTTACCACAGTGACTATTGTAGCAGCCCAGTTTAAAAATGACTGCACACAGGGCTGTGTGTGCAGCTCAGGGGCAGAGTCCTTTAGGCCATAGGTTTGATCTCCAGATCAGAAAAATAAATACCCAAACTAGGCAAAAGGGAGTAGACACTCAGTGTTACTTCACTGCACTTGTATCGCTTCAGTTTGCTCAGTAAGCCATTTCTGTTTAAACGAATAGCCAGTTTTGCATATAAGCATGGAATTGGGAATTGTTGGATGTGAGACTGAGCCAAGCAGAAAGCAGTATTCTAAAAACATCAATACATTTATATACTTGGATTCATTTCAACAGAGCCTGAAGCATGGGCTCTCTCAGCAGCCTGATCCTCCCTGGCAGGCTGGAGAAGCTGTGGAGCCCCTGACTGAAGTATTTTTCTCCCCACTGTCAGTCAGGCTCTGTCCAGGGTGGGGTGAGCTGCAAGATCATGCATGAACTGCCTGTCCCCAGGCTCTAATCCCATCTTCTCATCACTGTTCACTCTGCTCCCTCCTGGCAGTGGGGTGTGGAGGAGACAAGGCTGCAAGCCCACTCATCTTGGATGACACTATGTGTCAGGACAGTGAGACGTGGGACAGAATGAGTTCCTGCTGGCTCTTCTTTCTTGTGGTCAGCTTGGTACTTTTAATGGTGGGTGTGGGAATTCAGAGGAGAGATGGGAAAGAGCTCTGTCCAGAGACAGGCGGAGTTTTGCCAGTAGCTCCAGTGATGATGGAGTTTGTCAGCAGAGGAAGACAAGTTGAGAAGCCAGGAATCAGCAGCTTCCTGGCTGTGGGCAGACAAAGTGGATTTGTTTACCAGGGAGAACTCCTTTTAGAGATCATGCCATAAAGGTTTAGGGGCAGGCTACTCTGAGATGCCTACTTCAGACTGTGGGCTGGCCAGTCCCTGAATATACTGCAGACAGGAAGGCTGACTTCTTGGCCAGGTTGAGGAGACTGGACACCAGTCAAATGGAAGAAGGAAAAAAGAAAGGATTCTGAGAGCCCGTTTCTACCTCATGACGTTTGCACATGCTGTCCTAGGAATACTTTAGCTCCCATATCTGCGTCGACCCCTTAGCTCTTCATTCAGGTCTTGCCTTTAGGAGACCTTGTCAGTGAGGCTTGACTAGAGCTTTTCCATTCAGTTAAACAACCCTCCTCCTTGCTACTGCCTGTAGCATCTCCAAAATGTTTCCTTAATTTGTTCAACATGCCTATGAGTCAATATTTGACAAATAAAAGAATAATTTCTCAAGGACCTCCCCCATCAATTTAGGCACCCATTTTGCAATCAGTTTCCAGAATATAAGGTTTGAAGTGAGCATGTTCACAAACCACTGGGTGCAGCTTTCATTTGGCCAGAATAAGACAAAGATGGCTCGGAGAGGTGAGCCCGTCTCCTTCTGCAAGTAGATGCTGTTCATCCGCATCTGTTTTAGGGATCCATTTCCAGGCACATCTGTCAAGTTAAATGTGAGCTATTTGCAAAGTCATCCATTTAGGGTGAAGAAATTACACTGGCCATTTTCTTTTTTTAGTTGAGCATTCTTCAGGCGTCATTATCAAGTGTATAAGTAGAGGGGTCAGTGTTCACTTATTTTTACAAGAAGCATAGCAACTCTGGGAGAGTAGAAAGTTTCTGCTTTTGGACTTTAACCATTAATGGACTTAAGGGAGAAATTTAGAAATATTAACTGCTAGGTCTGAATGTCTTCCTGGCTGTGGTAATTCCCAGGCGATGGAATTAATCTTGGGAGATTGTTTCTAGTTTGCTGGTGAAGAGTTACGAATTGGGCAGTCAGCTCCATCTTGGGAGGCTTATGAAGCTGTGATTGGCTCAGCCCACTGGTAGGCAGGCATCGAGAGGTCTCATTCATAGACTCACAAGATACCTGTGGACCTCTAGCATGCCAAAGGTTTTCCAAGGACTGTGGCTCTCTGAGACAAACATCCCTGCCCTTTTGAATATTGTTGCTATTAAGGGAAATGGAGGATTAAAACAAGCAAAGTGAACAGTCCTTGGAGAGCGCCAGGGACACTGACAAAACCCAAGGAAACCAGTGTGTCAGGCTTCCTGAATATGCAGGCCAGACAGGCAGGAATGGAGCCAGGAAGGGTCGGCTGTTGATACTCAGCCATGTCTGAGGAAGGATGCTGTGTGAAATGTGAAGGTAATTTTAGGTTTCACAGAGGAGTGATGCCTTGTCCAATTTAAAAGGATCCCTGGATTAAATTGTTACGTATCTTTGTTATGTTAGCCAGAACACAAGATTTAAAACAAACAAACAAACAAACAAACAAACCCAACAGCTTACAAGCACTGTCATCCCTAAGTGTGACTGGACCCAAGTCCATTTATACACTACTGGTGCCCATTGTTTCTTAAAACTTGTGTGTTTCACACAGACAAAACTCAAGAAAAGGACTTTAAGTGCTAAGATCCCTTTCCCTCTAAGAGATCATGATTACTCATCTCACTTTTTTTTTTTAAAAAAAAAAAAAATTATTTCTCCCACTGAAGAAAACAAGAGAACTGGGAAAGTGGCTCAGAGAAGCAAGCCTGTAATAACCATGTCAATCCCACGCTGGTATGGCCCTTCTGCCATGCCAGCATGTTCCTGGTCATAGCAGAATTCTTACAGGAGAATCTTAAGCTCCAATTGCTTGACTCATTCTTCTTAGCTAAGCTTTTGATACTGATGCAATTATTCATTTCATGGCGTGTAAGCAAGGATTTCTATGAAACCTGAGGTGATTTGTCTGACAAAGGATTCCTGTCCTGATTGAAAATTTATAACATAGCTCTAGAAATGTGCTTTGGATGCCAAATACTGGATTTTCAGGGCTTTTGTTTATGACAAAGATAGAGCCTCACGTTTTGGACCAGATCTTCTTGACACATAGGATGGGGTAGGTAGGCTTGTCTTGGTATACTCAGGAAGGCAAGGGAATTATAGAAAGGCTATGGGGGAAATATTGAAAGGTACCAGGGCTGACTGAATACAGGAGCCTGACACCCTCCCTATATCTTGCTTCCATCAGACCAGCATGGCCCCAGGAATCACTGTACAGATGCTATTCAAGATATTCCTAGAGGAAAAATAGATACACAGCCTAGAAAAAGCTCCTCTACTCTGCAGGAAAGACTTCTACCTCTGGTGAATACAACCACCCTATTAGTAGAAAGTCCTATTGCCTACCACATTCCCAGATGTGGGCCAGTTCCCAGACAAAGACCCTCTGGAATGAAGAGGAGAGGAAGTTGCAAGGAAGTCCTATGGCACAGTTAGAACCATATACTGTTCACCTTCCTCCTGACTGTGTCTGTAGGGAAGTGTGTCTATTTATTAGGATGACCACACAGAAAGGAAGTGGGCGTGACTAGTTTCTTAGGAACTACTGAATGTTGGAGAAGATAGAAAAAGAAAAGCTGCCATCATCCACCAAGCAGGTAATGAACAGGATTTGAATTGCACCAGGACTGCCGTGGTCCAGAATCATGTCTTGTAGTTATATCCCCAGTTCTAGAAACTATAGTTAGAAAAGGACCATTGTTCTCTTGGACTGACTCACCTTTCCCAGTAAACTTTGTTAGCCTCTCTTCTTCCAGGCTGCAAAATGTTCAGTTTGCCTACTGGTCAGGATACCGCCTTTATACTGACAGATACACAGATGCCTCTGACTCAGGATGTGTGAAGACAATCATCCACCTGGGCTATCAAGACACTTAGCTATGAGGCCTACAGCCAGTGATGGTTTGAATGGCAAGAAGCAGCAGAAAGGAAGGGAAAATAGCCCCATTCCACCATTCTTTCTGCACATCACTGGGTAAGGGTCTATCCAACCCTTAACTTTTTCACCGTTAAGAAGCAAGTTAGGCAAGAAATAGAACATAATGAAATCTCTCAAGGGTTTAAAAAATATATACTGATGCTCGATCCTTATGTTGAAGATTTTGATTGAATTAGTCTAGGGCTGGGACCATGCACCCATATTTTCAATGTTTCTTTTGTTCCTTCAAGGATGTGCCCTTCTGGCCAGGCGGTGGTGGCGCACGCCTTTAATCCCAGCACTTGGGAGGCAGAGGCAGGCGGATTTCTGAGTTCGAGGCCAGCCTGGTCTACAGAGTGAGCTCTAGGAAATCATCCCTAAGGGGAGCTCTGACAGGTGGACTCTACACAGCATTTCCCCCACTGAGTGAAGGAACTAGAGTTGGATGTGTTTGAAGTCAAAGTTCTGAAGGGCTTTCTGAGGAGAAGAGTGCAAAGCCTCTATTTCCCAAATTAAAATCTAGAATACTTTTTTCTTTGTGGGAAAACATTGACTAGTGAGACCATAGAGAAGCTGAGTTAGTGAATGTCAGTATCTCTGAAATTCGTATGTGTTGGTGTTATGAGGTGAGGTTTGGGGTAAGTGATTAGGTCATGAGACTCTACCCTCATGAATGGGATTTGTGGTGTTTTTAGAGTCTTCATCTAACTGTGTTGCCCTATTTTATGCTAGCCTGGACAGACTACGGTAAGTTCAAGACATTGGTGCTGTCACAACATTGGCATGACAAGGAACTCTGAGAGCTGGTTATGGTTTGCACTTACATACTAGAAACAGTACAACAACCATCCTTTTTTTCAGCCTACCCCCTCCTGTACCCCTTCAAACATGGTGTCATCCTCCTCAGTGTCACTCACACAACTCCAATGACAGTCCAAAAACTATTAAGTGGAAAATTCCAGAAATAAATGGTTCTTAAGTTAGATTACATGCTATACTGAGGAACGTGATGGAATATGCCATTCCATTTGGTCCTACCAACACCAAGGACCAGTCCCTTGTCAGAATATTATGCTGAAAGCATGTCTGCCCATAACAGTTACTTAGTAGCCACTTTGGTTATCAGATGGGCTATTGTGACTCAAAAGTAGCAATACTGCCATTGTTATTATAGTATATTGTTACAGTGTTTAAATGTCATGTTTTTTTTTGCCAGTCTCTTACTATAGCATGCACTTCTCTTATTCTAAAGTTAAATTTTATTGTAGGTATGTATGGAACAACATGGCATACACAGTATTTAGTGCTATCTACAATTTCAGGTGTGCACTGAGAGTCTTGGGACATATTGCTCGTGGATGAAGACATACATTATTATAGATTCAGAAGTAGTCTCTCTTTGTTTTCTGATAGATACTTTCATTTTGGGGGGTTGTATTGCTGCCTTCACCCCATCCTTCATCTCCGTGGATAGTGACTGCTCTCATTATGGGCGTGGGGAAATTCCTTCTGGTTTATGAGCCTTAATTAACCAAAAACTAGCTGTGTGACCTTCCGAAAGTATCCACTCTTCTCTTCTGGGCATTGTTTTCCTTATCTGCTGTTACAAATTTATGACTCTAGAGAATCTTCCAGAGGAGATGCTCTGTGTTACTGTGATTTTACCAAACTGGTGGCTAATACACCCAGAGAGCTCCTGATACGAAGAGAGACGAGAGACTCCAAGCTGTGCCAAATCTGTTTGGTGTTTGGACACTGTTGTAACGGTGGCTGTTGATACACACACACACACACACACACACACACACACACACACACACACACACACACACACACACACATTTTACATACACACGTTTATTAGCCTGGCTGTCAGCAATGAGCCCAGTTTAGCAGTACTCTGAGCACTTTGAGCAGGGGCTGCTAGATGGCGCTGTTTCCCCAGATTTCTTGGGAATCGGCCTCGGCAGATGGCTTTTGGAGAATTAACAATTAAAGTCAGCTGTATCAGCCAAAGCCTGCAGAAAATATGTTATCCTCCAGAAACTACAGAGGGCTGAGACTGCTCAATGATGCTTCCCTGCCAGTTCAGTCCTATGCTGGCCAAAAAATGTAATCATACATGGCCCAGTCTCTCCCCCACATTGGTCTTCCAAGTAGAGGACATTAATAACCAGATTAAATAAGGAAGGTTATAACAAGTGAGTTTCACGCTTGTTTCCAAGCCTTATTAAAATTTCTTCTGAAAAGTTTTTTTTGCATGTAAGAGTTAGCAACGGGCCACTCCCAGACCAGAAGGTGGCTACGAGGTGCAAACAGTTCTGATGAGAGACGACATGTTAAAGCAGGAAGTCACAGGTTGAGACAGGGCGCTGCTCTGCACAAGTGTGGTCGCTTACAAGGCATGACTAGTGCAAGTTCAAGGGTGGCAGTGACTTCTTGACTTTCTGTAACATTTATTTCTCCTCATCAGGCTATTTGAGTTGAAAACTTGAATGTCACAAGTGTGCTGTTCTCTCACCAGAAGACACAGATGTCCCTTGTCACTCGGAGAGACGAGGGAAAAGCAAGGGAAAGGAACAAAGAGGCTGTTATGGTATCAACATGAAGAATAATGTCCTAAACCAAACACATGTGTTGTGTTTTTTGGAGATTCTGGCTACTTAAGAAAGAAGGGCCCAGCAGAAAAAAGTAAGTCTCAAGGTGTGTAGCTTTGAAGGCTCTTCCTAGTCCCGGTGAGCGGGCTCTCTGTCTCCTTTCTCCCAAGTAGTGAAGCAACTACTTTACTGCAGGGTCCCACCACCATGGTATTAATGCTTCAACCCATAGAGTTAATTAGCCATGGCCGGAGCCTCTGAACCTGTGGGTAAAATGAGTTCTTCTGTTTTTAAGTTGCTTTTTTGTTTTTAAACCAAGTATTTGGTCACAGCAACACAGGCATTTTATGAGGTCCAACCTCTTTAATATTCGTCACCCGTATTAGCACAATTTCTTATACCCAGAAGGTGTGCTGAGCAAGTTAAGAGCTATATCTAAGGATGCCAGGATCTAGAGGGGGCAGAGCACTGTCAGGTGATTAAGATTCTGTTTCCCCATCCCATTCTGGCTAGTTTTAATGGAAGGTGTGTCTATGTTGGGAGAAGTGAGCGGTGTTATGGTTGGGTTGATTAGTAGAGCCACAGGGCTCTCTTGCAGACCTTAGTCATGTTCTGAAATACAAAGCCTGCTCCTTCTAAGTTTCCCAGTGTCCCTTACCGTTTGGCTCCTCCACTTCTTTCTCGCCTAGACATAGAAGCCTGTTACAATTAAATCATTAGCTGCTTGCCTTCCCTGTTGTTCCATTTGTAGGTCATTTTTGTAGGCAGTGGAGACTTAAAGAAAGAAACCTGGGTGTTTCTTTTATATTTTCCTTCTGTATAAAGGTTGCCTCCTGAGAATTCATGGTGTGTATTGTTTCGACTTATAAAAAGTGTTTCCAGTGCTCACTTCTCTAGTTGCATCTAACACACACACACACACACACACACACACACACACACACACACACACGCCCCATTTGCTCACAGCTCAGATGGCAACAGAACAGGGTGATGAGGGGCTGGCTCTTCTGTTTGAGAACAGAACATCCGTTTTCTGGCAAGGAAGGGCAAGTCCCTTTGACTGGAGGTACCAATTATTATTTTTGCTGTCTTCTCCTGCAGCCCCAGAAGCAGCTGGAAAGGAAGGGGCACACTGTGACTTCCCAGAGTGCCCTGCTGGTTCCCTAAGGCTTCCAGGCATTTGCCCATCTGGAGAGTCCTCTGGAGCAGGGGGCCTAATTAGGCGTCATCTGGCCACCTGAGAAGGCTCCATGGGCCTCCTCGCATCTCCCCCTCTTCCAGGCAGGACTCTGCTCTGCCAGCTGTGGATCTCTGGAGCTGGATTGGTTTAGCAGCTGCCCTGGTTAATTATTGGATTGCAAGGTCCCCAGGTGGCTGCTTCAGATTGGAAGGGGGTGGGCCGAGAGTAGGATGGCTGAGGGACATAAAGGAATGGGGTGGGGGAGAACAGTCCAGGGGAAAGGAGGCAGGGCAGACCTGGAGGAACTGTACAATTCCTCCAGAGATGGAGAATGAGAAAAGGGTCCCCTGACCTACCATAGGAACATAGATTCCCAGAAAGATTATGTATGTGCTATAACATCCTGATATCACCCATCCACCTCAAATCTGTATTTTAAAGTCTTGTCCTTCATAGTCCCCTTTAGAGCCATCACCCAGTCTTGTTCCAGTCTAGGAATTGACATCTGGTTTTCATTTAGAAGAGCCTGTGTGTGTGTGTGTGTGTGTGTGTGTGTGTGTGTGTGTGTGTGTTTATGCACAAGCACATGTGTGAGCATGCACACGGGCGGGTAGAGTAGGGTAGAGTATGAAGAATTTAGAAAAAAAGACTGTTATTTGGAGTTTTAGGCTTCCGGCATGTGTTTGTGTGTGTTGTTGCATGTTCCTGCATCTTGGTTCCCCTACAGGAGGGCAGGTGGCCATACACTTTTCCATTTACCCACAAGCAAACCAGATATACCCCCAACTCCAAGGATGTTTCCAGTTTGTTTTCTTTCCATTAGTCCACAAAGAAAGACAAATTGGGAGAATATTGGGACAAATTAAGAAGCATTATTGGGTAAGAAAGGAAAACCATCCCCAGGAGGCCGTGTTAGCAAAAGAAACATTCTCCGACTCATAGCAAACCTCATTGGCAAAAGGGCTGAGACACAAAAATCCATGGCTTTCTCCTTAGTAATGGGAGATGTGTTTGGTGAGAGGAGCAGTTCAAAATGAACTTACTATAGTTTCTGTTCTGTTTTTATCCATGTGTGTTGTCTTGCATCAGCTTTTGCGCCTTCTCTGTACCTCAAGGTCCCCATATGAGCATGAAAAATGTAATATTATGTCCCCTTTAGTGGGCCAGAAGTTAGCATCATCTGATAATATTCAAGGTTGATGAAATAACTTGTTTTTATATTTTGTGGAACTGTGCCCAACACAGACTTTGAGTTTCCCTACGCCATAACTGTTACAGTTTAATTGAGAGCAGTTTTGTTTGAGAGAGGGAACTGGATGGAGGACAGCTGCTCTGTAAAATCATGTGTGCCCTGAACACGGAAGGGTGGGAGCCGTACAGATGTGCTCTGGTTGTCAACTGTGGCAATAATTGGAAAGGTGATGTGGCGAGATTTCCAGGGTGGCAGGAAGACAGTCTCATTAAGACTTATCAAGCCTTCTCTGGGTCTCTCGCAACTGCGCATGCCTAGTTGCTCCTTGGCTGAGATGGGGAACTTCAGCCGGAGAGAAAGGGATTCCAAGATCTGCATCCTTCAAGTGAGACTCAAGGAGAAGTGAAATTCTCGTCACACACTATGTCCTGGCTTTAGTCGTGTTGCTGCTGCTGCTGCAGAGGCGGGCAGCTGCTGTTTGTTTTGCTCTTGTTGCTGCTGGTGGCGGCGTTGTTGCCTCCCTCAGGCCCTCAGGACATAAAATCCCAGGTTGTGCAGAAAGACCTGGTGGAAGCTCTGAGGGACAAGTGAGGAGAATATTTCTTCTCAAGCTTGCAGTTGAGTGCAAAATGGCGGTGAGGTGTGTCTATTGTTTTAAATTGCTCTAGGGCCAAGATAGATCCTGGAGGATGGTTGTCATGGTTCCCAGCAGGTCACTGAAGATCACATCTTTGTTTTCCAGCCTCAAATGAAAATGGCCGAATTTATAATTAAAGTCCATAGGCTTTTTAAAGGGACGCGGCCTCTTCTAGTTGATTCGGCCTAAGTATCAGTCTGCTGCAACGATACTGCACTCCAGTGTCTCTGAGGGATGGAAACCCATCTTCTGCTTGACTTCTCCCAAGTAGGAGAACAGCATAGTGCGTTGTAGGCAACTCAAGTCTAACAGCACCATTTCTTATTTTGAGCGGAAACCTACTTTCTGGAAACACGTGTTCACTGGGATATGCAGGATAAATATGACCTCCTTCCAGACGAAAGCTCTTTAGACAGTTGAACCACCCAATCCTTCACTAAGACGTAAAAATCCAAAGACGCCACGGCATGGAACTCTTCAGGGGCCATCTGGCTTTTTTTTTTTTTTTTTTTTTTGCATTTGGATCTTTCAGTATTCAGAAGGGAAGATGGGAACGTTTTCAATGTTCCAATAGAGGAAAGAAGGATTTTAAAACAGATTCCAGAAAGACAGAGGTGCTGAAAGTCAAACATTAGGTAAGCAGAGACTGGGAACTTCTGTAAGAAGCTGCCGTCACTGCACGCGGAGAATGAATAGGAGAACATGGACCAGAACCCAGAACATCAAGGGTGGTCAGCCAGGGCAGAGGAGGTACTATGTAAGAGGCACTGTGGGCAAGGCAACATTAGTCCTGCCGAGGGACATGAGCGATAGGTGCGGTAACCTCTGAAAAGCCACCGCCTGATTGATCCTGGAGCCACGCAAGCTGCTAATGTATAGCCATGCTGTATCTTAGCACGTGAGTTCAGAAAGGGTCCTAACGAAGATGTCAATAGCACCCAACAAAACCGCTGAGCAGGAGCCGAAGAGATGCTAAGCAAATGAGTTCAAGAAGAAAGCTGCTTCTGTGTTCCTCCCACCTCACAAGTCAAGGCTGTCCCTCAGCAGAGTCTCACTGGAAGCCAGCTGAGAAGAGATTTGGACAAAGTAGGTTTCCAAGGTCTCCAGTCTCATTATAGAACAGATGATGGAAGAGAGAAAACAGGGGTTGGACAAATACTTTTACACATTCCTGAAACACAAAACTAAGAACTGAAGGCAATACAGCATGAGACGGAATGAGACTGAAGCATAGCAGTTTCTTCCTGTGCTTTGACAATAGAATTGTTATCAGTAGTCAATACATATGTCCTTATTGACTTTGCAGTCAACTTTATTAGCATGAAGGAAGTGAAGCAGAATCATATATGCATCTGTATATATGGAATTTCTTTCCTAGGGGTTCCTTCCATTTATTCTGGTGATGTGCCAAGGTTTTTCTTTTCTAGGGAAACTGCTTTTTTCTTCTTGTACCCATGTGACTGTTGGACAGTTCTGGGACTTCGACATCCCTGTCACCAGGAGGGTACATGAGACAAGCTTTAACAGAGAGTAGAAACACTCAGGCAGTGGTTCTCAATCTTCCTAATGCTGTGACCCTTAAATACAGCTCCTCATGTAGTGGTGACCCCCAACCCAAAATTATTTTCATTCCTGCTTCATAACTATAATTTTGCTTCTGTTATAAATCATAATGTAAATATCTAATATGCAGGATATCCAATAGGCAGCCTCCACGGGAGTCAAGACCCACAGGTTGAGAACCCCTACACTAGGGGACAGATGGCTGGTGGACTGTAGCCCTCAAAGCCATTCCCTGCAGAGGCGGGCTGTGATCTCTCTAGGAGCATCTTGGGAGAATGGGAGAAATCTGTTATGTGTATTCATCTTTTCTGTAATCACATGCTCTGTTCCGTTTTCTTCTAATGAAGGCCTTTCTTGCTTAGGTTAGCCAGGGCCTATTTCTGTTGCTTATAAGGAGAATCTAGGATGACATGTAATCTTCATATGTATTCATGAGACATCACTTGCTTGGTAGAGATCTAGCTAATAGAAATCCCGAAGCCAGCAACCTCTCTGACTTTCTGTCCTCACAAACAGTAGAAGCAAAATGAATTGTTGCCACCCGAGGGGGAAGGGGGAACTTGTAGTCAGGAGTTAGACAGACCCACCCTTACTACTTGGGAATTCCAGACTGAGAAATGCATGGACGTCACCCTGGTAGAAAAGAGTGCGATGCAGTTGTATTGCTGTGGTTATTTTAATATTACTCTTAACTAAAATATCTTAGTCTTTTCAAAATCATTTAAGTAGCTAAATTTTCATTTCCTGGTGATGTGAACAGTGACTACCTCAGAATCATGCTCATTCACTGTGCTTGAACTGTACTGTACTTCTGAAATTCAATCAGAATGGGATTAAGATCAGCTATCTTAAGTCCATGTGTAGTCATGCCAGCTGCCATTTTAAAGATTTCTTTAAAACTAAATTTTATTAAAGGCTGCCAATTTGTCTTCAAAAGAGCTGCATCAAAATGTCAGATGCCTGGTTTATACACAGTTATATAAGTCATGAAAATATGACCAGTAAACAACATAGAATACTGAGGCTACAGGTCTGCATCATTGTGTGGGACCCAGGATGGTATTTATGTAATGTGTCTCCAGCCATTGAACATAACAAACCCCTTCAAGGCTTTGAATCCATGTGTAGTCATTTTGTACTAAGAGTTTGATTATGGGCTCTTGCAATCTGGGTCCAGAAGACAATATTGACTTCCTGTTACAGCTTCCAATGAGATACCAGGCTGGCTCCGTGAAGCTCATTTAATAAGAATTGAGTTGGCAACAATAATTATATTTAATAACAGTCTTTTAATTAGTATAAGAAATTTGTGTTTTAATTTTTTTTGCAGGCATTGATACCTTACAGCTTTAGAAACAGGCTCATTTAGGGTGAGAATGCCATCAAGGTACACTTTATGCAGGTATGATGACTATACAACAGAATCCACTTTTTCTATAGTTAATAACCGCTAAAACACCACCTGTTTCTTGGCTTTACAACCTCAAAAGCTTGTTTGTTCCTGTCCTCTCTTATCCTTTCAGACCTTCCTCAACTGTTTAGCCCAACCATTCCACCTCCTATGGGTCGACTTTGACTGGAGGCGAGGGTGTGGCCTTGAACCACAGACACTCAGCTGTTTATTCTATAGACTTGAATATGGAGGTGGGGTTATTCCATACAACTGGACAAGGAGGTAGGGTTATTATGTGCTGATTAAACAAGGAGGCGGAGTTTATTATATACAGGTGTACCAAGGAGGCAAGTTTAGCTAATCTCAGTAGGTTCAGCCTCTGTAGAAGAGTAGTCTTCTTAATGTAAACATGGGAGGTGGGTTATGGTGGGCATTTTCTTCACACACTATCAACATGCATACATGGACCAGAAACAAAGACTTTTTCATCTTCCTTCAGGTCTGGGGTCTGTCTTAGGGCTTTATTGCGGTGAAGAGACACCACAACCACAGCAACTTTTACAAAAGCAAACATTTAATTGGGGATGGCTTACAGTTTCAGAGGTGTAGCCCATTGTCATCATGGTGAGAAGCATGGTGGCATACAGGCAGACTAGAGAAAGAACTGAAAGTTCTAAAATTTTATCCGTAGGCAGCAGAAGGAGACTGTGTGCCACACTAGGCATAGCTTGAACATAGGAGACCTCAAAGTCTGCCTCACAGTAACACACTTCCTCCAACAAGGCCACACTTACTTTAAAAAGTGCCACTACCTCTGGTCCAAGCATTCAAACACATGAGTCTATGGGGGCCATACCTATTCAAACCCCCACAGGGTCCTTAGTCATCTTATATCAACAGCAAACATTCTTCCAGGATTTCATTTTCCCAGGGCTTCCTCTGCTTCCCACACTGTATGGATTTAGATTTGAGATTTCATCATTGTCTTGAATACCAGAGCATCTGGAAAAATATCAAGAGACCAGGAGGGCCATTAGGGATAAACAAGGTATGTAGAAAAGAAAGTCTCTGAAAAATGCTGACAGGAAATCTTACAGAAATGTAACTCCACTGGGAGACACGAACTCTGCTGGAGGGGGAGCTCAAAGAAACAGCGCTGTGAGAGGTTACTTTACAAGGGAGGCTGAACTTTCCCCAAGGATTTGGGGGTGCTTTGTGCTGAATCATTATTGTCTGAGATGCTATTCTCTTACAGAACTAGCCATAGTCATCATTCCCAAGATGGGTCGTCAGTGCTTACATGAGCAGGCATTTATGAGGCATCTATATATGCATTTCCATTTCTTTTGGTCAGTTAGTCAATCCAGCTCCTTAAATATGAGCCCTCAAAGTTTACATTGCAGGATGAAGCCAAGGAGGAGTTATTTCAGAAGGAGTTACACAGAGGAGAAACCCTTACAACAGCGTCCGGGTCCTTTATGACTACTCTGTAGACACATGAGGAGCTGAACTCTGCTCAGGGTTGGGATACGACATTTTCAGAAGTGAGAACCCCTTCTCTGTGGATAGGGTCATTTGCCAGAGGGAAAGCACAGATGAACAGTCTCTCCTCTTTCAATGTTGTATCCATTCAGGTAGTTTACTAAAACATGATGCCCTTGATAGTTTGAAAAGTGGAGAGGTACCAGAGAGGAGAGAAGGAAAGGGGACAAGAGGAGGTAGTTTCTGTGAATGCTGTCAACGGTGTGGAAAATGATTAGGAGACATCATAACATATATAAACATGTTATAATTGTATTCTCAGCCCCCTACCCCAAGTTTGTACCCATGTTAAAGATTCCACGAGGCTGACTGGCTGATCATAAGCTCTGTGATCATAGAGAGCTAGAATGTTGCAGGTCCAGAGCCAAATTACCTTGGGCCATCTTTGTCCCTCTTAGTAGCCATACTACCTCCCTCTATGTGTGACTGGATATTCTTATGGCTCTTAGATAAATTTCTTTTTAAAATGTATAAATAGACCTCTAGTTTCTACGAAGCACAGGCTAAGAATGCCATCAGATAACCGCCAAGGCCTAGAGCACAGGCTTTTCTACTTCATTGTAGAGCTTGTGTTTCTGCCTATTTATTTTGAAGGTGACTTAGTTTGTGGATTCATTAAGTGGTTATAACATTAGGCCATGGTATTTGGGGGTAATTCCAGTCTACATTTCCAGGCTGTGGCCACTAATCGTTAGCTCTTGAATAAGATATCTAATATTCCTTTCGATGTGAGATCAGTGTGTTGAGTCAACACAATGCGACCCATTGCTTTGTACAATTAGTATATACAAATGCATCAAAAATCAGTTCTCTCAGAGCTGGAGATACTCTTAGCTAGTATTCATGAGAACCTAGATTTGATTTTCAACATCACATAAACACACACACACACACACACACTGAATGACAAGTTCGTTGTCTTGTAGGATGTCATAGCTTCCCTTGTAAAACTGGACTGATAATAATAATATCTATTATAGATTGTTTTGTAAGGATTCAATGAATTAATATAATATCTAGGATTTGGTAAGCATGCGAAGAGTTAGCTATTATTTATCCTTTAATTACACATGAAGTACTGATGATTATTAACATAGAAACTTTGCTTTGTTTCGGAGTCATCTTTGCCTTCCATAAACAATCTTGATTATTAAAAGTAATGTTTGAGGTACATTTTAGGACAATTCTGGTTTACTGCAACATACATTTTTTATGTTGGGTCAGTTAAAAAAGAATTACTGGCCTTTGGAGCTGATTCCAAACACCATTTACTCTTGGGGGTTTCCAAGCTAGTCAGCACTAGATGATAAACTCCTCTTCTCTCTGTCCACTGCCCATGACTCAAACTTCATATGGTACCAACTGAATTATTTTATATTTTAGTATTTTTCCTTCTGTCTGAATTAGTCTCATATTTTGAAGTATCTTTCTAGATCTATATGGTCAAAATTTGTTTTGAATAATGAATATCTTGTATAATCCAATTAGGGCTAATGAAAGGACCCTATGGTATAGGTTAAAAAATTATTTAAGTGTTCTAGCCAGTTTGCCCGCATCTAGTGACTGATGTCTCTCCTTAAGTTGATCAGTGATTCTGTGCAAGTTCTTCAAACCCTCTGAACTTGATTTCATATGGAGTACTAAGATAATTGAAAGAATTAAAAGATATGAAGCAAGTGTGAAGTGCCTGGATCAAAGAAGATGCTGGATAAATGTTGGTTCACAGTGCACTGAATGTGCATCCTCCCTGCTGGTAAACCAACTTTGCAATTACTCACTCTCTTGGGTTTTTAATGAATCTAAGGTTTGGTATGTGATAACTTTTGGCTAGTCCTGAATTTTGATTTGGTTCTCAAGACCACTTTTGATGACCATTCTTAACTTCTATGCTAATGATGTTTAATTGATGATGCATCACATTATGATAATGATCCCATTAGTTTAATCAGTGATATTTTCCAATGATGTAATGGGCTTCCTACTTTGTGTAAGTACACTGTGTGGTTCTGTCACAATTATAAACACCTGGCTTTCCATTTCATAGTATGTATTCCATCATCAAACGATGCATTACGATGCTCCCAGAGTGCTTATTAGAAGTGTGGGTACCCAGGGGTCCACCCAGAATGAGATTTGTTCTTTAATCTGAGAAGGGATTGGGCTATACATTTTAAACATGCACTGGGGAATGACACAAGTTGTTCTGATGCAAGTGTTGTAGGGATCAAACTTTGAGAAGCAGCTGTTGAGTTACTGAGACCTGTAAGCAAGCTACTCTGCTGATGTGTCCCATCTGCCTCTGCACAGGAATGTTAACCCTGGCTGAGTTCTGGAAAGACTTTAGGGCATGATGAGCTTCTCAAATTTGATGATGAGTCATGTGCATATTTATTTCTTTAGTGAGAAATGTTTATAGACTGTTGTTAGGAACTATGTTGTTCAGTAATTGTGATTGCAGGTTCTCTTCAAATAACCATGGTTTCATTAGCACTGAATATTATCTAGGTTTCCAGTACCAGGCAGGGCATCTCTAATGACCAAGTCTTAAGTCTAATCAGAAAGCTGTTGGTTCCATACCACTACTGTACCTGTAAAGTTATCATGCCATGCTGGCCATTGATGCAGTTCCTAGGTGTCATAGCTGGGTAGGACTGTTGGTTGCCTCCTTCCTTTGGAAGCTAGTTGTTGATGGAGAGATAATTACAGAAAAAGGTGGGAGGAGGGTAAAGGGGGAATAGTAGAATACAAATGATTTTATAAGTTTTTATTGTTAATGGTTTGGTTTTACAACAGGCAGGGCTTCATGCCACATACAAGTATAGTGCATGCTGCTTTGGAAAGCTTAGCTCTTCAACTGTCCTCAAGTTAGTTTACTTCTTTATTGAGTACAAGTTGGAGAAAGCATGCTATGGCCCTTGAGTGGCCCTTACTCAGTAGCTAATAATTTTGATTTATACGGTCTTGTCTGTATTGAAAGTTACCTGTGAAGGTCCACAGTCAAGAGTTCAGCTTCATTTAGATAACTCAGAGAACATTCATGGGTACCTAAATAGTCTTTCTTGGGGGGGGGATTCTATTAATATCTCTTAGCCTTCTTATTCTACTTCTGAGGATATTGTAATTCTGTTGTACCCCAAGCCTGCTATAAAGTCGTATTTCTTTTTTTTTTTCCTTACCAGGAAATACAATCTGAACAAACTGATTTCCTGTGCAAGGTGGATAAGTGGGCACACTGACCTCCACTCTTAGTTTATTTAATTGGACTTTGTTATCTTCCCATTTAATGGGAACTACAAATATTGCCCCAGCTCTGGCACTACCACCAATGCTTGACTATGCAATTGTGAAAGTCTTTTTTTTTTTTTTTTTTTTTTTTTTTTTTTTTTGCATCCAGTAGGCTTCTACATTGCTCCAACCATGTGTTTGCTGATGATGCATTCCTTTCTCTGGGTGGACACCCTCTGTTACAATCTTTCATCTTGAGTATCTCTGAACAACTCAGTAGTCCGGGTTTTCATGTTGTATGACACTCAGGGGAGAGAAGTGGGGCCTTGTAGGCTTAGAGTTTAAAAACCTACCTAAATGCTCTAACCTCCCTTCCAGCTCACCACCCATCAGAGATAATGGAAAGGAAAAGTTAATAGGGAAATGGGAAATATTGGTTTGTTTAAAAATAGTTCTTTGGGGCTATTCCAATATTTGTTGTCAGAATGTCAGCAGTTCAGTCCACACAAGTCAGCAGCAGTAGCTCAATCCACTCACAAACACCATTTACAAATCAGCAACAGCAGTTTGATCCAGAAGAAACCACGAGGCTCTGCCAACTACTTGAATCCACAGAAGCAGCAAGAAGCCACTAGAATATTATGAGAAGTTCTTTGGTGCATTTCTCTCTACAGAGTCACAACAAGCAATGATCAGCAAAAAAAAGGTGAGGCAAACCAATACCACAGTGTCATCAGTGAAGACTAGTGTAAGAAAAACCCAACAAAGACCAGCGAAGAGTGTCAAGTGAACCAATGCCAGAGCCTTGTACACTGCTGGGTTATAAGAGTATCCTTTCACATGTCCTTTCAAGTATCTGCCCTGGCAAAACATCACATGCTCCTTCTCCAAGCAGCTTCCAGAAAAACACTATCTGTCTGTTCTCAGGTAAACATCCTTCCACATGTCTGCATCAGGAAAACATCTCCTCACATGTCTGCTTCAGCAACACATCCTCTCATAAGACAATTTCCAGTAGAACATCATTTGCTACAACAGAGTCTTCAGAGAAACCAGAAATTCCCACTTCAGACACTGGCATGGACAAGTGTCTCTCCTGGATAGGCCCCGTTCCTTGGGTTCCTTTTGCGCTTCACATTTTTGATGAATGTTTCCCATGACAAGTCCATCGTTGCCTCTTACACTGCTAGCTCCCCTGCTGGGAAAGAGGTCACACCGACTGTGGAGATGGAGAAGTACTTTTTGTATTTATCCACACTCCTCTAACTGCGCTGTGCTCTTGCCTCATAGCTTACCCAGGATGAGGGGCTGTGTGCTGTGGTGCTGGGCTCTGGAATAGAGTGGGTAACTATGGCAGTGTACAAGCTAACCATAGCAGATGGCTGAAAAGTTTCCTTTCGATTCAGATGAGCAGCTATTTCTTCTGGTGCATTTTCATTACCATTTTATTCTCATTGTTTGGCTAGAACAGTCTGTCCTTGTATTAACTTATCACGTGTTAGAATCATCTTGCTTCTAACATTTGAAATAAAGAGCTACTCATTACCCCTATTTAAAATATACTGAATATGGTCCCATGTGCGACTGTCAACTCTATCGCATGGAGATGACTTCTGTGCTAGAGAAGTAAATTCTCACCTTACCCCAAAACAAAACAAGACCTAAAAATAAAAGATGATTAGAAATTAAAAGCTCAGAAATTTAAAAGAAGTTATTACTTCCTTGGAATTTTTGGAGGCATCAGGGAAGCCAAATAAATTTCAAATAAATTATTCTTATGCTGGGTCTGGAAGCCTTGAAGCCAAACCCTATTTTTTAATTGTTCAGAAATGGTTTCCTTCAAGTCTACCATTGCTCACGAAAAAATATAGTTCATCAAGCTGTCTGGAATTGGATTTGAGTGGCTCTTGGTGTGGTTTAAGAAAATGTCCATGGCAGCCAGAGTAGACTTCTCCCAGGTTATTGCTGTCAGTAGCAGGACTTCCTCCATTATTGTCGCCTCTTCCTCAAGTATGGTTCTGGTCGTCATTGTTGATCAAGTTCATATGTGTCAGAAATGGCATTATATCCTGTGTTTGACCCTTTCCAGATCAGTAATTTTAGCATCACAAGATGGTCATCTTACTCTGTTCTCTGCTTTCTGGGCCGGGGGCGGGAGGGAGGGTATAAACAGAAGGAATTATTTTCAAGCAAATCTCCTTTGTGATAGGTGGACGATAGAAAGATAATGGGCATCAACCGGAAGTTAGAATGAAATGCCTCCCCTCTGTTCACAGATCTCTGGTTAGCAGTAAAGGAGTGCTCGTGCTGCAGGAAAAGGCCATCGCAAGTAATTTTGTGAACCCAGTCATAGTCTTCCTATTGTTGAGAGCCCTGCCGCGAACCTGATTATTTTTCAAAGAACTGTCATTTTCCCAAGAGCTGACATTTTCAGCCTCTTGAAGAGCACCAACCACTGTTATCACAACTCTAACTTGATCGATCAATCAAGGGGTTGAGATATTAGAGCTGGAATATATAATTTCATAGGGGATAATTTAGTAAAATTCACCTTGAACGGAAGCATCTTCAGCCAGCCCTGTTTAAACAAGGCGGTCACTTGTCTGCCCTCCTTGGTACTGCCCATTGCTCTCCACAGTCAAAGCACCCTTGTCTCCAGCCAGAGGAAATTGAAAATGAGAAGAGGAATATGATATGTGGGAAGGCTGAGCTTCAGTGGTTCACTGGAGGGAGTGTCTATGCCCAGGCCTGTGCCCACTGAAAAGATCCACGTAGAGAGCAATGGCTTTACAGCCCGAGACATGCAGCCTATCTAGGCCTGTACATACTCACAGTCAACTTTTCTTCCACAGGTAAAATAGTCATACCCTCTTGAAAGGTAAATTTTTTTTAAAGAAAGATGCATTTGTCATGTGTGTGTGTGTGCATATACACAAACATATGTATACATATATATGTGTGTATGTATGAATGCATATACACAAACATCTATATCTATCTCTATCTCTATCTCTATCTCTATCTCTATCTCTATATCTATATGTGTGTATACACACACACACACACACACACACACACACACATATATATGTGTGTGTGTGTGTGTGTGTGTGTGTGTGTTTTGCCTGAATGTGTGTCTATGTGCACTGTGTACTTGTCTGATGCCCGTGGAAACTAGGAAAGGAGCACAAATTCCCTGCAACTGGTGTAGATTGTTATGAGTACCACGTGGGTACTGGGAACTAAACCCAGGTCTGCTGCAAGCTTGCTTTTAACTGCCAGGTCATTTCTCCAGCCATGTAAGGTAAATTTATAAATAACACGGTGATGTCAGATTTTTTTTTTTTTTTACTATAGCCAACCTTTGGTATTTTCTCTTTATTCTCCCCATCCCACTTGTAATCTATGTTCTGGAAGACAAGCTTTCTTTTGGGGGAGGAGCTATTGGAGAAGCTGGCCTGCCTCCTCTCACTATGCTCCAACTCTTGGCTGGAACGGGGAGCTATATTTGGATTCCCAATCAAGTGAAAGAAACTGCACACATGGTGACTTCTGTTGCTGGTGGTGATGAAAATGATGTTGAGGCTAAGAGGGATGTTGGTGACAAAGGTCCCACAGTTGGAGGCATATGTGTGGTTTGAGTTCATGACGACTGGCTTTTTCTCTCATCACAGGGAATAGGAATCAGAATCTAGTTTAAAAGATCAGGCTTGTTATGTAATTATATTAGGTAATTACAGGAACCAAAGAGTGGAAGTCATTTGAAGCAACTTGAGAGAAAGGAAGGGCGAGAAAAGAAAATATTTACACAGTATTTATCATCTGCTAAGATTTGTGTTCTTCCCCAATTAATCATAATAAGGAGTTGGAGATTGGTGTGAATTCTAGTTTATAAACAGGAAGTGTGAGCTGTAATTTAAACTTGACATTTGTTAGTTTCCCGGTCATGTACTTCACAGGAGTCTGACTGAACGCAAATATCAATGTGGGCATTGAGAAAGCCTCATGAAACAGAATCATCTCATGTCCTTCATCTCTTGATTGATTTGGGTGACCCATACCTAAGCAAGTCATAGTGTTCCCATTGGCCTTGGGCAGTAACTGGGAACCCATCACATGGGCCACAAAGAGAGGTCTGGTTGGACATTATTAGAAAAATGCTTCCTTGTCTTTGCACATGATGCTCAGGGTTGGTACACTATGCAGACAGGAGTCCTGGAACCAAAGGAGTCATTGGTTACCTGAGGAAAACTATCTTGGAGTTCACTGACACTACAGAAGGTAAAGGAAGAATTCCCTAAGCCATTGTCTTTTATGATATGGCTAGGCTCTTGATTAAACTTACTGTATTCCTGGATTTATATAGTGTGTATCAAATTTCTACACTATCTCTTCACCCAGCACTCATAAAAATTTTTTAAGTGACAAAAGCTGTGTTCAGTCAGACTCCTGTGAAGTACATGACCGGGGAAACTAACTAACTCTAAGCTGTAACTTTGACTTCAATATCCAGTTCTTTCCTGCAGGCACCAGTGTTCTCCTAAGTGGTTAAAACAGTTAAAGTTTTGTACATTATGCATTAGAAAGTTACTTTAGAGTTTTTTATTTTTTAAACCAGGGAATTAAATCAAACAATGGTAAAAAGATGACCATGGTGTTTAAGATGAAAATGGAAAAGGACAAAAAAAAAAAAGAGTTGAGGAATCATCGTAGAATAACCATTGCGATGTTTTAGAAGGTCAGTACAGTCACTTTGTGCATGTCTTTGACAGATGTGTGTTTAAGCACCTACTCTGTGGTAAGTACGTAGAATGTGGTGTGACAAAATTGCCATGCTGCCTTTACAGAGTTCAGTCAGTTGGGAGCAAGGGTTGATAAATGACCCAAGAGGCACAATCTGCTTTTGCATGGTTTTGTAAATAAAGTATTACTGCAGCACGACCATATCTATGCCTGAGTGTGTTACCGATGACTCCTTATCTACCACACTGTTAAGAGTTTACCACAGAGAGTGCACCCATTACCCATCTTAAATACTGTTGGGACCCTCACAGGAAAAGTCTGCCCATTTAGGAGAGGGATACTGTTCCCATAAGATCGCAGTTTCTAAATCTTGTGTGATGGGTGCAGCCTATGTGATAATGATTATGATTACTATGGATGTGATCAGATGTGATGACTGACAGCCATGAGGAAAGCTGAGTTAGGGAAACTAATGGGATAGAATAATGGGTTAGAGGTAACACATGAACCATGGTGTCTGACGAGCAGGAGCTAGTAGTACAAGTGCTACAGGAAACTACCATGTTTGTGAGGTCATGTGAGGGGAGAGAGAGTGCTGGTATAGGCTAAGGAGTTGAGAGAAGGAGGGTGTGGCTACATTACAACGAAGGAGGAGTAGGAGAGTGACAAGGTGAGATGTGAGAGACCAAGCAAGATCATAATGGACCATACAGGTCTTAGCTTTCAGTTTAGATTTTTCCTGTATGCAATGCAAAGACACTTTATTATGCCAAGCTTCACTTGTACGCTTACCATCACTGAATGATCTACATGTCTATCATCTATTATCTATCTATCTATCTATCTATCTATCTATCTATCTATCTATCTATCTAATTTATGTTGTATGTATACATCAATCAATCATCTATCTACTATGTATGCATGTATGTATCATATATGTATCTATCATCTATGTATTTATCTACCATCAATATATCTATGTATTTACGTATCTATCTTTGATATATCTATGTATCTATCATCTGTCTGTCTATCCATCTATCATCTTTCCTTCTAACTTGATAATCGCACTGAGACATGATGTTTTAGATGTTCCAAAGAGGTTCTGAAACTCAAACTTGACATTTCTTCAAGACAAAATGAAACAAATGTCAGTAATAGAGATAACACCTCCCTAGAATGATGTTCCAAAATTGCCTTGAATCCTTCATCACTCATTTCCTTCCTTCTCTTTCCCATTAATTTTGCTCATTGCCTGTTGACAGTCTCTATTAACTGAACAAAAGGTGCAATGGCACAATTTCTTGTTATTTTTATCTTGTTACTTTTGACTTACTATGATCTACCATTTTAGTTAAACTGACCTCAGGCATTTCCCTGGCTATAGCAATTGCTCTAAATGTAACTGGTTGCTGTTACAAATTTAATAACACTTCATTTTAAAACTTCACAAGGAAGATTTATTTTACAGAGTCACTACCGTACTTACATGTACCTTGCATAATTAAACCCAAACATTAGTGCTCTATAAATTGAGCCTTGATCTCTCTATCAGGACATTTCTGGGAGATAAGTCATTAAGCTAATAGCTTCCCTTCAGAGTGAGTTGTCATCATCTGCTGTCTGTCTGTCTGTCTGTCTGTCTGTCTGTCTGTCTGTCTGTCTGTTTTCAATACAATGATTGCTAAGACCAAGACAAACTTCCCATTTAGAAGTGGAGCAGATGGTTGGGCCTTCCTTGCCACCATGATGTTATATATTTGGAGACATACCACTTGGCTTTTAGGAGTTACTTTAACCACATTGAAGAAATTTTATCACATGTAGATGATTTTTTTTTTCTAATTTTCCTTGCTGTTGTGACAAAGTTCCAGAGTAAGGATGATATAAGCACAATATGTGGTCTGTAATTTATCTTTGACTCTTTTGAAATAAATGGAACATCTTCTGTTCTGAAGGCTTGGCAAAGCAATTTGAGTTTAAACTTTTTAGCTAATGTTCTTATGGATAATCACAGAGCCTTTCCTTTCTTCTTAGCTAGCCAAGGGGAAATTCATACTATAGCAAATTATTTCAGTTGCACCTTGGTAGAATAGTTTATAATTAGGCTGAAGAAAAACTATTTGGATTGCTAGACAAGACCATTTGGAATTTGGGACATGTTCCATTGCCTGGGTTGGCGATCTAAGTTTCTGACCGAAGTGTCGCTTATGGGAATTAACAACCATTTCTGTTTCTCTCTTGGTAATTGCTTGTCCTGCGGTTGGCCGATGTATCTTGCTTAGAAGCATAAGTGTTTCTGTGCAGTCACAGTCTTGACCCATAAGAAAGTTGTCCTTCAACAAGGGAAATGGGACAGGGAAACTGTGGTCTCATTAAAGAATACATATTTTGTACAACCTTTGGATTCAAAAGCTCATCAGTAATGAAATATAGATCTTCTAGATAAATGTTCCACAACTCTACTTTATCCTAAGGGTAGGAGACTGAGAAAATAGGAAAGCATCCATCAGAGCCAGTAACATTTCTAGCTCTATCAGGTACTCATGGCTCTGCCTGTGTTTACTATTATTACAGCGGGTTTGTGGTGTTCTTTGGTTGAACATAAACAATTTCAAAGAGTTCTGACATACAGCTAGATCACTCAGACATGATGAAACTATATTAGCATCCCAGCTTCATGATCATGCTTGACAGAATAGGATAGAGATGTAAATATCATGTCCAAGGCATAGTGAGGTACTATCACCATATTCTGAGACTAATCTCAGCACCCCATTTTCACCATTCATTAGATAAGATTATGAAGACACCATACCACAGAATAAACCTTTCTTCCCAACAGCATTCTAACACCACAAACACTTGTTTCCAATGTCCTCCAGTTACCCAACAGAAAGCCCAATTCCATACTATGATCCTAGAACACTCTCACTGTGACTCTGTTACTCCTTTTGGTGACCATTCTTTCCTGTTGCCATAAGGCAAGATACTCAACCTTATCCAACCACATCCGTGTTCCTGTTGCTATTTGGCTGCAGGCTGTGGCATCCTCTTTCACTGGTTCACCTATCAGCATTTCCTGTCATCTCATTCACCTTATTAAACAAGCAGGAATTGAGGAATTGGGTCTGATGCACCTGGTGACTTCCTTTCAAGGCCATGCTCCATGATTTTACTGCAGAAGTAGCTCTCACTAACACTCCCTTTTCTGCTTCTTCAGGGCAACATTGGTGATCTAAGCTGTGAGCATCTCCTACATTTTACAGGTGTGGTTGTCTCTAAGTGGGCCTCCTTGGAGCTACCTAGTCCTCTCCTTAATCTATTTTCCAAACTGTGGCTATGTGAAAAGGCCACTCCTTTTTCACTAGAAAACTTTAAAAAGTCATTTTATTGTTGCAGGCTCTTCAGTGGTCCTTAATTCTCTTAAGGTAAAGACAATAACTCTCCATGGCTCACTCATCATCATCGTCATCGTTGTCGTCGTCATCGTCGTAGTCGTCGCCGTCATCAGTCTGGATAATCGTTACTTATTTTTTATTCTTAGACAGGGCCTCATGTAACTTAACCTGGCCCTGAAATCAACATATATCTGAGGATACCGTTGAGCTTCTCATCTTCCTGCTTCTGTGCCCTAAGTGCTGTGACTACAGGCATGCACCATCACTTCTGGCTTATGTGGTGCTGAGGATTGAACCCTGGACCTTACCAGCTACGTGCTCTATCAATTGAGCTGTGTCCCCTGCACCAGCTATTTACTTTTGCCTCATCTAGTGCTACTCTTTACCTCTTTCTATTCCAGCTGTTCTGGCTGAATTTCTTTTTCCTGACTACCAACCATATGCTCCTACTATCACAGGGTCTTTACACATGCCCTCCGACTGGATGTTCACTCTCCTCCAGCTTCAGTAAGTTAACAATTATCCACATTTCAAATCAGTTCCACTGCATGATGGGGTATCCTCCTTCAACTGACCTGGGTAAGCCACTTCCATTTACCTGTTATCTTACAGTCCTATATAGTTCTCTGTATTAACACTTTCCAAATTAATGGCAGTTTCATTCTTTCATCTTTTTTCTCTTGAAGTTAAAATGTGTTATAATGTGCCTCTTGTATTAATTAATACTCATTTTATCCTTGTGCTTACTAAGTGTTTGATAAATATTTGCAGGGTGAGGTGCTACTTCTGTTCTACTACAGCCGAGTCTCCTCATTTAGCATATGCGATTCAGCTTGGCTAACTGTAGGCAACCGCTCTAGTTGCCAAAGCAAAGTAACATGGATTGGGTGAGATGTATTTTCTCACTGGGGTCAAGAAGCCCAAGGTCAAGGTACTGTTGGGATTGGATTCTGATGAGACTGCTCTTCTTAGCTTATAGATGGTGGCTTTGCTATGCTGTTGCATGGTCTTTTTTCTCTGGTTGCTTCTCTCGAGAAAGAACTCATGTACGTTGGCATCTCTCCCTCTCTCTCTTTCCTTGTCTTTTTATTTAAGTATTTAGTTTTGGAACTCGGGATCTTCCTTTTGTTATAAACCACCAGTGTTCTTAGACTAGGGCCTACAGTTATCACACCATTTAACCATAAACACCATCCAATGAATCAATGATGAATCAAGGTAACACTGGTAGTTAAGACTTTGGCATATTTGTGGTGAATCCAATTCACTTGACAGAATTAACCTTGAGATTCCTCATCTATAACAAAGATAATCATGTAAGCCTATTTCTTGGGATATGTTATATGGGATGAGTGAGGTTCTGAATGAAAAATCCCCCTGGAATGCAAAGATTTCCCCCTTTATTGAAAACAGACTTTTTAAAATAATATATCCTGATTATTTCTTCTCCCTCCAATCCTGCCAGTTCCTCCCATGTCCCCTCCCATCCAGATTTATCCCTTTCTGGGTCTCATTAGAAACAGGCTTCTAAAGGGTAATAATAAAATTAAATTAAAAAATAAAATAAAGCAAAGCAAAAGTTAATACATTGGAATTGGACAAAACAGATGAACAAACAAACAAACGGAAGGAAAGGAGACAAAGAAAAGACACAAGAAACAGACGCAGACAGAGAGACTCATTTGTTTGCATACTCAAGAATCCTATAAAAACATTAAACTGGAAGCCATAATAAATAGGTAAAGAACCTGTATGGTTCAATATATGTGTGTATATATATATATATATATATATATATATATATATATATATGTATATATATATATATGTATATATATATATATACGTATACACACACACACACACACATACACACACACACACATATATATATAACAAAAACCAAACCAAAAAGGCCCCGACATAACATTTTTAAACAAGGAACCTTCAAAGATACCGTAGAGTTTATTTTCTTTTGGATATTTACTGTGTGGGATGCAGCCTACTTTTAAGAGTAGTTTGTTTCTGCTTTCATACTGCAATGAAAAACATTGTGATTATGTGTATGTGCTCTAAAGAAATTATCAGATTTAAAATGATAGAAATATTCAGATTACTGCCAGCCAGCACAATTATCGCAATTCATTTGGGAAGCAGTTCGACAATCTATGTCGAGAGTCTTAAAATTGTTTATATTTAAGGAACTATTCAGTAGTTTTCCTCTAGCAAACAAACCTGTGAGTGTTCTGAAATCATTGTTTCTCCAGTAAGATTCCTTTAGAGAAAACTAAATTTTCATTTGTAAGTGGCAATCATTTGGAAATAACTTCTGGATTAGGGATAGGGGATTGTGTCCCCTTCTCTTCTGAGCTCTAAGACCCCATCTGGTGCAGACTCATGGGGACCTTGTGCATATGTGCTCATACTGTAGATTTAGAGGGCCTTGTTTCTTTGATGTCCTCCATCCCCTCTGGCTCTTCCATTCTTTCCACCTCCTCTTCCTTAGGGTTTCCTGAACCCTGTGGGGGAAGGATTTGATAGAAAAATCCCACTTAGGGCTGAGTGTTCCAAGGTCTCTCACTCTGTGCATTGTCTGGCTGTAGGTCTCTATCTAGTCCCATCTGCTGCTGGAGGAATCTTTTCTGATGATGGTCCTGATCTCTACTAAGTAGAGCCATTATGTCATTGAGAGCCATTTTATTGGCATGCTCTTTTAGTAAGGCACTAGTGTTTGCTTTTACTGTAGCTTCCTGAGCTATTTAGTCATGGATTCTTGGTCACTCAAGCAATATTGGATATGGGTTCCAGCTCATGGAGTGGGCCTGAAGTCAAGCCAGATGTTGGTTGGTTGTTCCCATGACCTTTATGCCCCCATTACAGTAGCATATCTTGCAAGCAGGATGCCATTGTAGATCAAAGGGTTTATAGCTGGTTTTGTGTTTATGTTTCTCCTTCGGTGACATGCAGAGTACCTTTTGGTATCATGAACTCTGGCCTAGAGGGGTGAAGGCTCTATATAGATACCATCTTGATTTCTTTATGTTCAATGTGTTGTATAGGTGTTTTCTTCAACAATAGAGCCTTGGTGTCAGCTTTTGGAGAACAATTTCCAGACTTAGAAACAGCCTGGGTTTCTTGAGGGTTCCCATAGGACACTTCGGGGTGACAACTCAAAGACTTTACCTTTGGAAGAGGACAGGAGTTCACCCTCACCAAGGAGGATTGAGGTCAGTTTCCTCTATGTTGGGTAAGGGTGGTTTTGGTTAATAATTAGAATCATTTTTTCCTGATCATGAAATGGACTTAGAATCATTAGTTCCTGTCTTAAATGGCTTCTTAAGGACAGTCTGTGGATTTCGACTCTGGGCTAGGTATCTTCCACTTTCCTCCAACTTCAAGGTTGTTCTTTGTGTTGCTACTTAATATTTTTATTTAATTGACAATGGGCCTGAGTAAATCTTCTCTGACAATGTATATTAGAAATTACTGAAAGAGCCAGGTAGTAAGTAAATATGTTTAGCTTTGCAAGACATGTGACTTTTTTTCATCTATGGAACCCTGCTGTCACAGCATGGGAGTATCTGAGACAAATGGAACCGTGTGCAGCTGAGTTCCAGTAAAACTATATTAATAAAGGGCAAAATATAGCTTTCATGTGTCATGAAAGAGTATTCTTCTGGATGTTAATAAAGCATTTAAATATGTAAAATCCATTTCTCTTTGGTGAACCAAACAAAAAAATAGCCAGTGGGCTACAATTGCCATGAAGGCCACAGCTTGCCAATCTCTTAGATATACCACTAATTTAAAAAGGGAAATGCATTAATTTCCTGGTATCCTTGGACCAATGAACTGCACTGATGGTTTTTCAGGACTGGTTGGAAAAATCTCCTCCTCTCTAATTTCACTTGCTGGCCAGGCAGAACATTTACTTTATTGTTTCCATAAGTTTCATTTTACTGCTGGCTCTGAAAAAATCATTTATCCATTTGCCAGGTTACAGCAGCTGATGCTAAGGCTCTTGAGCCAGATCTAGCCTGTTCTACACTCTCCCTGCTTCTGGCCAGCCTTAATTCTGCCATAGTCTCTAGGCCCCTCAGGTGCTGCCAATGCCAAGCCCCAACCTGCAAACCAGCCTATTTCAGTAAACATTTCCAGTCTCCAGATTTTAAAACCACCCCAGTGTCATGTTTCGATTCAATTATAAAGCACACACTTGTATGTCAAACAGGAGATGAAATCTGACTGATGTTATGCTGATGGTCACAGGTCACTTGGCAAGAAGGACTTGATCTTATTCTGAGATTGTGGCAAATGACAGTGTCACACTTTCCCAGGGATCCTCAAATTGGGACAAATAAAGGTTTCTTTAAATACTAGGACATATGTTAGTATAATTTGACCATGGGTGCTTTTAGTGAGGGTAAATTGTTATGTGAGGAGAAGTGTGTAGGGGTCCAAGAGATGGCTAAGATCTGAAGAGCACTTGCTGCTCCTGCAGGAGGCTTGGATTTAGTTCCTACCGCCCACATTGGATGGCTCACAACTGCCTGTAACCTCTCTTCTGGTATCCATGAGTACTTTCATGTACATACACTCAGGCAAATACTCAGAAAATAAAAATTTGTTTGAAAAATTGTATGTGGAACTATAAATTTTGAGTTTTTTCTTGGCTGCATAATTATTAACCCTTAGGTTAGGGTTAGGGTTAGGGTTAGGGTTAGGGTTAGGGTTAGGGTTAGGGTTAGGGTTAGGGTTAGGCTACCCAAATCTTTCTCTCTCTAGTATGACACTGGCTAGGAAATGTCACAGCTATCAAGATATGACTACTCCTGAAAGCATTGATTATTAATTTAACATTATCTAGGCTCACCTTAAGGACAAGCCTCCAGGCATACCTATGTGGTATTATTTAAATTTGGTTGAAATCTGGGCATGCCTATGAGTTGTAATGCAACCTGATTACATTAATTGAGATAAAAACAAACTATACTGAGAGTGAGCAGCACTGAGAGTGACAGTGCCTTCCCTGCTTCTTGGACTGGATAGAAAGGAGAAATCGAGCAGAGTACAAGCATTCATGGGTTTAGGCTTCTTGGCTGTGGTACAACACGAGCAGGTGCTTCCAGCTCCGTGTGCCTTGACTTCCCTCACATGCAGGACTACAATCTAGATCTTGATGTGTGATCCAAAATAACCCTTTTCTCCCTGGAATTGCTCTTCTCAGGATATTTTTATCACAGCAACAGGGTCACTGAGACACCACATGTGTGTTCTCTTATGGCAAAAAGTATACAATAGCTTCTATCTGGCCAAGAACAGTCGGAAATATTCTGGCTATAACACATTCATTTTGAAGGTCTAATTCCGAGGTCACCATGAGAAAAACTTTCAAGTTTCACTCACTGATCAATATTTATGGATTATTTTCCACACATAAAAGAACTAATCAGATAGCTGCATATCCATATTCTGATTCCTTAAAAGGGTCAATTTGTGTTAAGATGGGGTGCCCACTACAGCATCTTCTTGTACTCTCTCCATTTATCAGCATCTCTTCTTCCTTATACAATAAGTATTTGATTATCTACCAAGCACAATACAATACAAGTCCTTACTTACAGATGTGAGGATTAAAAAAAAAAGAAGAATGACAAAAGGTCCACTTAAAAATAGCATGCGGATTTATTTGTGGAGTAGGGAAACATCTTAAAATATATCTTTATATTTTTAGTGTGAAAAAACAAACAAACAACAGAGTAGAGGAATGGACTGGCTGCCTTAAGACTAGTGAGCCAATGATTGACGTTTTGAGGCAAGGTAGGATCTGGAAAACTCTAGAAGGGGCATGTGAACTGGGCTGCCAAGGATGGGTGTGTCATCAGGGAGACAATGGGAAGACAAACATTTTGGGCAAAGTAGAAAGCAGCAGCATCCCGACATCTCCAAAGCATGATTTTTCTTTCTACAATGGAGCTCATAATAACCTAACTTCACTTATAACTCCTGTCTTATTCTTTATCTCTTCTTCCTTGTTACGCCTTTCCAGGCTGGGCTGGTATGCAATGAGTTTGGATAAACAACTAATGGGAGATGTATATTAAATTAAGGAGTGGGCTTGAAAGAGAAACTGTTTCCAATTTGTGGTAGTATACAGACTTTTAAACAGAAATAAGCCATTGTAAGAAATACTGGAGTGGTTGTGGCCACGATCTATAACTTATGTGGAAGTTAGAAGATAAAGCTAGGTTTTAGCATGTCACTGAGGATGCCATGTTGGTCATTCAGTTTGCCTCTCACAGCGCACTGCAGCTCTTTCAGGTGCTATGTGTTTCCTGGTAGAGAATAGGTACTTGCCCCATTCCATCTCTGATAATGCCCCAGAACAAGGCACAACAGCTTGTATCTCCCTCGATCCTCCTGGGAAGTGCCTGAAATCACTTAGCATCAGAGAAATTTGGCCAACATGGCAGATGGGTAGGAACAACACTTCTGCTTGTCCTGAGGTTGAAAATGAGGTAAGTTGCCATCACGCTGAGCAGGAATGGGAAAAACAGAAGCCCACAGGAAGGATTCTGGGTAAGCTGCCAAGACATGTGTCAGGCAGGGCCAGGAGAGTACCAGAGACCTGAGCCAGGAGCAGGAAGTGCTAAGTAGATACAAGGTTTCCTGCAGAACCCTGGCAGTTGGAAGGAAGACTGTCACCAAAAAGTGTCTTTTTCTCACAGCACAGGGAATTTGTTCCTTGCCTGGTCCAAAGCTTCTTAGCTTGGAGCTATAATTGAAATGAAGACATCAAGAGACAGCCACTTGGTAACATTTCTGTTGACCAAATCAATATCACAAAACTGTTTCCAGATTTCCAGAAGACAGCATGGAGAATTGGGTCTCTGATAGACCTGGCTCCAGTCCAGTTGCCCACCCCTCCCTTATACCTGTGGTTCTAGGCTAGCCATAGAACTGGCCAGACCTCAATTTTCTAATGTATAAGAGAAGGAGGAGGAGAGGCTGGCTAAATCACCTCGAAAACTGCTTTCATACTGCAATGAAAAACATTGTGATTATGTGTATGTGCTCTAAAGAAATTATCAGATTTAAAATGATAGAAATATTCAGATTACTGCCAGCCAGCACAACAATTATCGCAATTCATTTGGGAAGCAGTTCGACAATCTATGTCGAGAGTCTTAAAATTGTTTATATCTAAGGAACTATTCAGTAGTTTTCCTCTAGCAAACAAACCTGTGAGTGTTCTGAAATCCATAAAGAAGAAAAAAAGATCTTTATTCTACTATTATTTTTAAAAGTAAAAAGGAAAAAAAAACCAATTCAGGATGTTGTTTAACTCACCATCCATAAAATGGATTAGTTTTTAGCCATAAAAGTGAATATCAAACCATGTAAATGATGTTTTTAAGTCAGTTTAACATTAAATAGGGAAGATATTGAAGTATATGGAGAAATGTTTGTTATAATGTTTAGTTCAGAGAAAACAAGATTCCAAGTTACATAAAGAATATGATTTTGATTATGTAAAAAGACATAAGCAAGCTGGAGAAATATTAATTTTAAATGTTTGGGGACTATTGATTTAATTTCATTTCTCTTTGTTCTCTTCTAATATTCTATAATAAGCTTTCATTACAATAAAAATTGAAATAACTCAAGTTTATGATTATTAGTCGGCCATATATATTAAGAAGCTGTCAGAAAAATGGAAATAACCACAATTATTGAGCGTCATTTGTTACATAAAGTGAAATCATGTAGTGAATAGTTCAGTGGTTGATACATTGCTAGGAAGATGACTGTATCCACAGTCAGAGGCTCCAGATTCAAATACCTCACATATTCTATCTGCATGGTTCTCAACACTGACTCTCAGGAGTGTCCCACGCCAAGTAGACATCCAATCACCATTTGCCAGAAACCTGTGTTTGTGATATAAGCAGTCACGGTTCTGTTTGAAACCAAATATGATTCACAGTACAATAACACTTGTACACATCAGTGGGTATCACTGGTTTTCTGAAGTTGAGCAGTCAATGTATATCAGTCAGTAAGATGTGGTCCCTCTAGGGACAGGAAACTGCTAACCCACAGCTGGGACTCAGATGAGGTTATTTATGCAGGGGAGTGATTCAGAGGCAAATCATAACAAAAGGACACAGCCAGAGGGACTGTGTTCAGAATCTATATTGGTCTCCTACTCACTCTGTGGTCATGGAAAGCTTGTTTGCTCTGGATGCACCTCCATTTTATGTAGCTTTGAGTTGATATTCTATTACCTACTCCTCTTTTTTCATATAACCCAGGCTGGACCCAAACTTGCTACATAGCTGAGGATGAACTTGAACTTCAAATCCTCCTGTCTCTACGTCCCCAGTGCTGGTCCTACAGGTGGACCATACCTGGCTCTCTTCTTTTCTTTCCAAGAGGATATGGTTAGAGACAAGTTTTGTAAAGGATACAGCAAAGCGTGAAGCCATCTCATCGACCCCAAACTACCAAATGTCTCTTCTCAACATGGATGAGTAAGTTCTGAAAACAAACCTTGAGCTTCATGGTCTTCCATCTAAGCTGTAGGAACTGTACTGGGAAAGATGTTCTCTCTGCTGTCTGTGGGTCAGGTCGCCCATCAGTTTTTCACTGTTGCTGTTTTTTCAGCCCATGGGCATATTGGATCATGAGGGAGGGGACGAGGGATCACAGCCGATTGGAGAATGGTCCTCTTACAACTTTGTTGTGCACCTTTCTCTTTCCTGCCCCATCATTTCCCTTTAACAGGAGAGCAGATGTACTCATGGGATAGGGAAGTTGGGATGCTGCAGTGGCCTCTGGGAAATAGGATGCTCTCAAACCCTTATTGGCCGTGGGACTTCTGTCACCCTGTCCAGAGGGAGGAGATGAAGGGAAAGAGCCAAATAATAAATTGCTTTCAGGGAATGGCAGAGAGATGCAGGGATAATTATGTTTCAGAGGCCCACAGGAGGAGGTGAAGGGAGAAGAGGAGGCTGATGAAATAAAGAGCAGGGTTAATTATGGAACAGATGCCCAGCAGCACCTTGGGGTGAATGCATTAGGGGTGGGAAGCTGTCATCTCCCCTCCCCTCATATTTATTCACAGGCTTCTGTGGGGCCCAGCTGGGGCTGGTTTCCTGTGGGTTTGGCCTCAATTGGAGAGATCTGTGGGTTCAAAGCCTTCTTATTTCCAAACAGGATCTCCCTTCTGCCCTGCTACCCTGCTTTCCCACTCTGCCTCCCATGGTGATCCTGATTTCAGACAGCTTGCATTATTTGGCCAGAATGGGTTGAGAAAAGACCTTTCAGACCTCTGACGAATAGGAAGATGGACTTCAGGTCTTTTCAGTGTTCTGCCAGTCTCCCCTCTGTTCTGGGACCAGCCAGGGGCCATGAGCCAAGAGTAGCATGTGCTCCACAGGCCCAAGTCTCCTCCCTGCAGCTTAGATATATGCAAATCAGGTAGCCCACCACAAAGTGCAGAGGCTTCTGTTCTGACTGCCCTGCTCTGACCCAGGCTTCTCAGGCATTGTGTATTTATGCCCTGGTCACAGGAGTTTGGGATCTGAAGCAAAGTTACAGGCCAGACTAAGAATGCTGGTCTCTCAGGACTCTTTTCTTGTCACCTTGTCTCCTCCACACTCTCCATTGCTATCAAATGACTGGATGTAGAAGCCCAAGGAGAGAAAAGACTTGAGTTTCAGCCTCTCTTCTCATCTCAACCTTTTGTGTGTCTGAATCACTGCTCCATAGTCCCAAAGAAATCCATCTTTGTTGTCAAAGAAGTAGCTTCTCCTACACTATGGCAGTCTAACCATTCACTGAATTTATACCCACCTCAACACTGACCATTCTGCTGTTTTCCAGTGGTGGTCCTTTATCTTTCTGTGTAGACTTTCAATTTTTGACGAAGCCCTGTACCTTTCAGAGGCAACCCGATACACAGCAGTCAATCAGGTGATGTTTCGCCTTAGCACAGGTTCCCAGTGAGTGACTCAGATAGAGGTTCAGGAAAGTCAGATGCCCTTGACTGTTAAACAAGTCTGAGATCTCCAGTTGAAGCTTCTGGAGCAGTAGATGGAGAGATGACAGGTGCATTCCCATACTTCCTGATTCAGAGATCGTTTTCCCTATATAAAGAAGTTGATTGAATACTGTGACTTCAGCCAGCTAACACAAGTGAACTCTTTGGAAATGAAGCACTTAACACATCATCATTGGCTTTATTATTGTTATGCTGTCATTATTATTCTCCTAATTTCAAGACACAGGCTGCCAGATTCATAAGCAACTGCTGCAGTCACCTAGTCCAGTATCTTGCCACAAAGGTCACAAAAACTGAGCTAAACTGCTAGTCACACAACAGAAACATGGAAGGAATTCAAAGCTGGTGTGAGGCAGTTGAGATACTGTGGAGACAACGTGGGGTCTGAAGTAACCGGATCCATCTGGCACTGCATGCTGGCATTTCTAACCTTCTTTGAGATCATTTACAGTGGAGGCTGCAAGTTGGACCTTGAGGGTTGTCTTCATGTGTTTAGGTTAACTCATATATAATTTATTTATTACATTTTTATTTTTTCAAAGATTTATTTTTAGGTGTGTGTGTGTGTGTGTGTGTGTGTGTGTGTGTGTGTATGCATGTATATGCAGAACCTGCTGGGGACAGCAGAGGGCTTTAGATCCTCTGAAGCTGGAGTCCCAGGTGGTTGTTGGCCTCAGACATAGATGTTAGGATTCAAACTCAGATGCTCTGCAAGAGCAGGGCATGCTCTTAACAGCTGAGCCATCTCTCCAGTCTCTATAATTTAGTTTGGAAACTATGGAGTCAGTGTTTGACAATTGGGAACATTTACTGTATATCAAAAATTTTGGCTTTTGCTTTAAAATGTAGAAGGTTTGGAAATAATGATATTGCTGTTGCACTTGGGAAGGATTCGTTGGAGGTCCTTCCTCTAGACTTGGGATGGTCTCTGGCTCACTGCAGTTCTCACCATGCCCTGCTACCCCCTCTGTGTCTATGCCAGGCACAGGCGCCATCTTTGCTTGCCCATCCCTTCTTTCCTCCCCTGTTCCCTCCCCCTCTCCATTCTTTTCTTCTCTTCTTCCTTTACTTCTTTCTTCCTGTTTCTTCTTTCCTCTTCTCTTCCTCCCTCTCTTCCCTTACCCTCCTCTCCCTGACTCCCTCCCTCTCCTTCCTTCCTTCCTTCCTTCCTTCCTTCCTTCCTTCCTTCCTTTCTTTCTTTTCTTTCTTTCTTTCTCCTCTTCCTCTCCCTTTTTCTTCCTCCACCCTCCCTTCTCTCCTTCCCCATCTTTCTCTCACTTCTTTTGTTTCTTTCATTTTTAATCCTCCATTCAGCAAAGTGGGACTGAAAAAGTTAATATTTAGCTTCCGAAATCCCACTATATGCCTGCTGCCCATGCTGTCCATGCTGCCCACCGTGCTGTATTCTTGTATACGTGTATCCCTTCTTTCCTCTGTCTTCCCCTCTGGACTGTGTGGTTAGAAGCATCCTGTGTTACAGGTTTAACGAGCACTGCCACATCCAACATGTACTGTAGGATAGACACTCAAGTTCTCTCATAGGTCTCCTATGTACACAGAACAAAATGAGATGCCTCTTCAGCCAGCAAGGACCAAGCAAGATAGCAAGATAAGTGGTATCTATATTTCAATTCTATCAATGCACTTCCTTTAGGAGGTAGTGAAAAGCCGTATTCTTTAGCCAGTCTGTACTGTCACTAAGAGTTGAATGAGAAAGACTGAATGGTCACAAGTTAATCACTTCCTCCCTCCCTCCTGGCTCAACCTCACACAGCCTTCCTGTCATCAGACACCTGGCTGCAGGTGCTGGCTTGCTTGTCTACTCTCCGCTACTCCAGACCCCACCCCCTCCATCTGATCACAAGAAGAATTCAAAACAGGATCTTGAAGTATTAATGACCAAAGGGAAACAACTTACTCTATTTTAGCTCTCTACTTTTCCTTCCTTCCTTCCCTCCCTCCCTTTCTTCCTTCCTTCTTTCCTTCCTTCCTTTCTTCCTTTTTCTTTCCTGTTGATTTCACTGATTGTTTCTCAAATACCAGGCAAGCATTCTGCAACTGAGACAAATCTCAAGACAATATTCATTTACCTATCTTTCATCAAGATATGACTTTCTTGAGCAAGGCAACTGGTTGTTTTTGTAGTGATGCTTAGAACAGGGCTGGTCCTGTTCTCTTACTGTTGGAAGTGGGATTCTGGGAAGCTGTTATGAATGGCTGATAGGGCCAATGTGTTTGCCTAGGGTACAGTTTATTGCTTTATGTCTCTGATGAGTTTACAATTTTCTTCCACCAGAAGCAGCAGTTGTGTATACAGAGACATTAGGTCGGCCATTTTTTGGTAATCCAAGCAACATAGAAAGCCTCTATGACTTCTCTAAGTAGCCAGCAGAAATTCTACACAGGCAAGTTCCTAGTGGGCATTTTGTTGAATTTAAAGGTCACCTGGGTATCACCCAAAGTCTACTGAAGTAGAAGGCTGTTTCTACTATTTTACTGCCCCAACCCTATCAGGATCTGACCTGTCAAAGTAAAGAAAAGAAGGCCTACTGTCCAGTGCCTGGTGTGGGATACCTCCCTTCAAGCTGTTGGTCAGAGATGTCATATGTACTTTCCCTACCCCTTGAAACTATAGCACATTATTGCCATTGCCCTTGCATTCCCTCTAGAACTTTATTGTAAGACCCTAAAGATGCTACACGCATTATTCAAAGGATGTAGGGAAATGAAGTTGACACTGAGCGGGAAGCTTCCTCTTTGCTGGCTAGCTCTTATAAAATCGGAAGGTGTTTTATAGCCTGCTGGGGTCAAAGCTCATTAACAGTCTTACCAGGCTGTAAACCCAGTGAACTGCAACAGTGACCGGGGTGGCAAGATATGCCCGCAGGTGCAATAGTGGCACAAACGTTGTGGTGTACCCAACGGCTTTCTGGTTGGATTTAAGGCCCACTCCAAAGGGGGAACTTGCCTCATCCTGCAAATGTAGGTAAAAGTCTGTGGATAGGCCCCAGAAGTGAACCTACGAGTGTGTCACCAAATGGACATAGTGTCTCCTGCTTTCTGGATTTGTTTCTCTTTACCCATAGGTCAGTGCATCTCTCAGACCCCATCAGAGACGTTCCTTGGTGAAGTAGATGGTGGCTAACTGAGAATCTGACAACTAGCCAAGGTGTCAAGAGTAAATGTGGAGAGAGAGCTCAGACACACATAAGACATGTACGTCACACCTCTCCCCCGAGGCTCAAGGACTCTTGCAGAAAAGGAAGCAAGAGATTAAGGTCACAGATCAGGGAGAACCAGAGCAAATCAGAATCTACCGGACTTGTCAGCACTGCGGTACTCACGAATCCATGCTGCTGTAGCTGCCTGCACAAGCTCAATCCAGTCAATAACTCCAGTGTAGTCTCAGAGGAGGTCCAGGACTCCTTATACCTAGCTGAGGAGCTTGGGTAATAGATGGTGGCTTCTGGAGGGACCATCTATTTTCTTTCGGGGTGTGAACACACTCCAGCCAGTTGAACACACTTCAGTTGGTTGCCTCACATCCAAAATATTGGGGTTCACGGCTTATTAAATTTTGAAAAAGGAGAACATGGAGTTGGGGGGATGCAGGGATGTGAAGGTAGATCTAAGAGGAATTAGTGGGAAGAGTTGAGGGTGAATATAATTGAAATAGAATGTGTGAAATTCTCAAATAACCACTAAAAAGTAAAAATAAAATAAAACCCTTCCTGCTTTATGTGCAGCTTTATGAAGCTTACATTAATGCACTTAAGGCAGAACTGCTGTTAAATCCTTTTGCAGAGAGCTGCCTTGGCTACCTGGGCCTGTTTCTGCTGAGCATTATCCTTTCTTGAACGCCCTGATTCTCTGAGAGCTCCCCAACCCGCTCCACCCTTCTTCATCTGTTTAATTTGGTTTTTGTGCACTTTGAACCTTTGCCCTGGAAGACATGACATAACACCATCTATTTCTACTTAAACTGTTATTCAGGACATGTTTGAAATGTGCATTATTCATGTATTATTCATGGGCATTATTGGTGATCAGTGTGCAAATCAGCTTTATTGGGCACCCCGGAGAGTGCAGCAGAGCCATGCACACTTATAAATTGGATGGTATCATTTCCTGAAAAGCGGTCTTGCTCTGCCTTCTGGGGGGAAAAAAAAAATGACAGTTTCATGGAACTGCCGAGAACAATCATGCTTTCAAAAGAGATCACGGAGCCATTTCATTTGACATTGGATGCACGTAGCTCAGCAGAATGCTTCGGCCAGGTTTGATTTGCTTGGCTTTGAAACCCTTTTCAGACCTAGACCTGGTTCAAAAGCTTGTAGAAGTCATAGGAGCGTTGTAGGTTTCAAAAAAGTAAAATAAAATAAACTCTCCAAGCCTTCAATCTGTCTTGCTTAGCAGGCCAGCCCAGAAGGTTTCTGATCTAAGGAACAGAAGCAAATACTTTGAGGAACTTGAGCCGGCAAGGTGGTGAATTAAGGTAAGTGTGGTTCACAGCTAGAGTCTTCTCTCTTTCCGCGTGTTCTCCTCCTTCACTGGAGAAGGTGATTATTACATGAGACAGTGGGGGTTTCTTGTGCCTCCTGCTCTTCTGAGACCACTTGTACTTACAAGAATACTGTGAATCCATCACAGGGATATCTCTGTTGTGAACCAAGGCTGGGAGACATCTGGGAATGCAAGCGCTATTCCCATAGCCTGTCTACATCATCCATCACACATGAGTAGGCTCTTCTTGGTGTTTGGCTAAGGCAGGATCCATGCCAACCTTTGAAGATCTGGAGGTTTTGTGTTATTGGCACCAGTACTCTGCAGGCAGGCCGCGGAAGATCATGGCGGTAGAGTTATACACGTGGTGCTAGACTGACATTTTACTCACAAGCACACTGGATTTGAAGAAACTATCGAAGCCTTTCTGTAAGAGTCCACATTCTCATTATAAAAACACTACTTGTACCATTTTTAGGTAGATTTTATACACCTCTATAATGGGTGCTTCCTTGGTTTTATATATAGAAGTTCTCACGCACATTTTAACAAAGCCACACATGTGACTCCCCATAGTGGAATCTCAAATCACCAGGGCGCCGTTAGCCTCAAATTGTGAATTATTAATGTATTCACTTAATTAAAAGTTGGTGTGTATTCGCTGTGTATCACAGCACTGTGCTGGGCACAGGAGATAAAACAGATGGGAAGCAGGTTCTCTATCATGCATGTGTGCATGGGGGTATATTTGACAGAACGCTCAGATGGGTATGAGTAAGTCACCATTCAGGTATGATGGGAGAACATCAAAACATCATTGAAGGAAAGGGTGCAAGTACCCAATCTAACACTCCGTTGGGGGTTCCACGGTGCACAAGCCGAAGAAGCTACTCCACAGAAGCTGTGTCATGAAGGATGATGATCATTGTGGACAGAGGTAGTTGGTTGGTCAAAGCTAAAGTCTTTGGATAAAGTCACAAAAGCAAGAGGAGTGAGCTGTTTAGGAAAACTGGGAGCAATTCTGCGCTCAAGAATATGACCGATTTAGGGATTCTGAGAGAAAAGGTTGGAGGAGGAAGTGAGATTGGAACGGAAGGTGCTCGGGGCTTTTGATGTCTTCATTAAGGAGATGGAAGAGCTGCTGCACATTTTAAGCAGGATGAATCTGTTTGCATCTGAATAATCATCGTGAAGACAGTGGGACTGGATCAGAGAGTGAGATGAGAGCCCAGAACACTAGGTATGGTGCCGTTCCCAGACTCCAGATGAGATAGGACTGTCCCAGACACTGGCAGAGCCAGTGTGGATGGAGCAGATGCAGGGTCACTGAGAAGAAGGTACGGGCAGATCTAATGGCAGTCAGAATGGCTGTTGGGTTTTCCTCTGGGTGACTTCATACCAGGTTATGTGGAGATAAAGAACCTGAAAGAGCCCCCAAGAAGTAAAGAAATCCAAGCTGGAAGAATATGTATCACTCCAAGGAACAATGAAGAAGTAGACTGAGCTTGAATGAATGGAAAGGTATTCTTTAAAGTGTAAACTGAATAGCCCACAACTACAGGTGCCAATTCCGGGTTCTGGGTCAGCCTTTGTTTATCACCATTATTTATCTGTGGGAGACACAAGATCTCTGCTTCCTGGGACAGTGGCCCTGAGGCCTTAAGAGTCATGGTCATGGGTGATATATCCCTTTATAAACAAGAGGGGAGTGAACTCTGGCATCTGAATTTGAATTTATTCCACCTCTGCATTCTTCCACTGTGGAAACAAGGTGAGAGAGCTCATAGATTTACACTCTTTGAGGAAAAAAATTCAGGGAAGGCAGAGGAATATGGGCTTTCTAAGATTTGGCATTAAACAAATGTCACCCTTTGTTGCCTAAGATTACTAAGCAAAATCTTTAATTCTTCAAATCTTCAATCTACTAAGGTAAGAATATTAAACTAGTTCCTTTTGGACAGTATAGATCATATGGTGTTCTCAGTGGTAAATTATATTTCTGCAATAATATTTAAACAAGATCCATAAATAACAATCCCCAGTAAATTAATTCTAGTCTCAAGGTCATGAAAGATTTAATTGGAGACTTCTTGTCTTCGTGCTCAAGGGTGTTGGGAGCCGACTTGTAACAGAAAGCGGCTATCAGCTTTGCAGCCATCTCAAGCCAAATACCTTGACATGAGACTTGTTTTTCAACAGCCTACAACAGCTGAAACACACTCTGATATCCCACATATTTTGTTTAGCTATTTACTGTCCCCAGCTGCAAGGCACACATGGTATCCATGCCTGCAAGGCAGGCGGTTCACGTGCTATCCGCGTGCTATCCACGCCATACATGCCTGTAAGGTGCACGTGGTATCCAAGCCTGCAAGGCACACAGTGCACGTGCTATCCACGCTATAGACGCCTGTAAGGCTTACGTCATATCCATACCTGCAAGGCATGTGGCAAAAGCCTATAAATACCCCAGATTTCCCTTCAATAGAGAATACGGGAGATAATGAGAGAGACAATACAGGAGAGAGAGACACAATAAACGAGACTTGAGACTTGATGAGAACCTCTGTCTTGTCTCCATTTTTGGAGCCGCCTGCCCCACACTCTCTCTTGCTAGACCCGGACCTGTGGAACAGAGCGGGCTGTTACAGTTTGGCCGCCCAACGTGGGGCAGCTTGGGCATTACAGTAGAGAGCCATTCTTAAATCATTCTTTAAGATTTTCTTTTCCTGCCATTCTGCAGTCAGCCCTCCATTTCTGATGGCTCAGATCATCGCCCTGCTCCCACCCCTTTTCCTTGCTGCTCTCTTTTTTCTATGTGGATCAATGTTTTCCAGCCAAGAGTGAGGGAATATCCAACTCTAAAGGAGCAGTGCAAGCTTGAGAGTGACAGGTGTTTCTTTTTCTGTGCCCATGTGGTGGTGACAGATCTATCATTTTATACTTTTGTTAGCGTTCAAAGAACTGTGTACCAAACAGTGAATTTTACTGTTGTTAAAATGCATTTAGAGGCCATATAACAAACGGAACATTACCTAACACATCTAGGATAAATGTTTTACTCTAAGACGAAGAAACAATTTCTTGCTTGTGGGAAGCAGAGTGTTCACCAAAGGCAAAAGAATTATTTGCTTCTGGACTATTATTTGAAAAAAAAAACCACATTTGGTTATAGAAAGACTTTTTAGTCTTTAAAGTATCTTTATGTTTTGTAGGGATATCTGTCTCTTTAAAACAGTACGAGAGAAACCCAAACCGTCTAACCAAAGCACCTAAATACTAATTCTTTAAATAATTCAATGTGAAGTAAATGTTTTATTTGCTTAGACAGTTCTGAAGTCCAAAGAGATGTATATTTCCATTGTGACAATGGGTGTATTAAAAATGGAACACATACATAATAAATATAATACAGTTGGAGGGGGGAATTGATGCTGAGCCTGGCTTGTAGCGGACACTTCTCAGTTCATTCCTGAGTTCTTATAAGAATCCTATGTGGAAGGCAATGCTATCTCCATTTTATAGAGGAAAACTTTGAGGCCCAGGTGGAAGTGACTTAGAGCTTATAGAACTACATAGAGACCATTCGGAGCCTGCTTTGAACCTGTCTTACACAGACAATGACTCACCACAGACACCCGGTCCTGGCTGTGAGCATGGAAGGCTGCCAACAGCCCAGTCCACAAGGAGAGGGCTTTTACCTAAGCAGCACACAGCCTGAACGCACATGGCGTGAGGATTAGACATCTAGACTGATGTCTAGAGTTGCAGTGCAACCTCAAAGCTCCCCATTGGCGGCCTCCGTGAGACTAGTGAGAAAAAAACTCTCCCTTTGCAAAATAGGTAAAGCCTGGAATCTGAGTCAGATCTTTCTCGACTGCAGTGCCAGCACAAAAACAAATAGCCACTTCAGGGCGGTTCTGTCAGGAAGATAAATGCTGTCTCATTGATCCCCCCACCAAGGAGCTTGTCAGAACGGCAGCTGCTAGCCCGAAACACTTTGAAGACTGAGCCCAGGAGTCCAGTCCCAGCCCTTTCTGCTGTCTAGACTAGCAATTCAAACTAGCACGACACATTTGAATCTCTGTCACAGTCTAGGATAGAGAGTAAAACGAGTGAATGACAACTTTGCAGGGAGGTCTGAAGCAGGCTGCCAGTACCACGGTGGAACATGGCAGATACTCTTGTGTCAGATTTTCCCCTGCTGTCCCGGGATTTACAAGGGCAAAAATATCAACTTCAAGGGCAAAGAGAAATCTCGAAGGTCAGTGACATCAAAAAAAGTGAGGGTATAAAGTCCAGTTGTTGCAGGCGATGGAGCAAAGCAGACTGCTTTACCAGTGCAAGAATGGATGTGACTGCTTTCTGAATGTGTGAACGCGTGTATGGACACACGTGTCTACATCAAACTCCTTTTTGCTCTACTAACTTCATCTCCTCTACTTTCTCATCAGTTACTCCTGTGTCCCTCTGCAGTCTGTCTGTCACCTGATGCTCCTGAATTCTCAGATGACTAGGCACAGACAATTCCCTGAGCTTCCCATATGCTAGGAAGTGGCCCAAGGTCAATGGTAAAACGCGGGTGCGGACAGAGGCAGATGCTACCCACCCTCAGCATTAACCTTTCACTCTTTGGAGGAGGCTTGTGCAGTGATGAAGCTGTCCACCAGATGGCGCGCATACTTTAGCTTCATCTTACTTTCTGCTGTGGCAAAATTGCCCCAGCATCGCTGTGGGAGAGCCCAACATACACCTGCCACATACTACACTATTTCGCGTTATTTTCAAATTTTGGGTTCTAGTGCATGCTTTTATAATTGCAGCTTCATCTTCCCTCCCTCTGGGACTTTGACAAGTAATAACATAACTTCAAGGTATAACTTGAACCCAAAAGGTCCTTTTGACTCACATTCCCACAATTCCTAAGGGGTAAGTTATAAGCAGGATGTGGTGACAGCCACCTAAAGGGGCATTTCTGCTCTGCTTTACTGTGCCCACTTTTTCTTATGTCTTTCTTGTCTGTCCCCTCTGTCCCCTCCTTCACCTCCATGTTCCTCTTGATGGCTAAAAAAATGGAGCCAGCTGATGCTTACAGAACCATTTCTGGGTTCAGTACATAGTAACTGGCATGGATTAGAAACCTAAAAACAAAACAAAACAAAACAAAACAACACACCCCCAAAACCTTATCAAACCCTGAGTACTAGGGGTCAAAGTTCAAAAGCTGGTGAAAGATTTGTCTTTGTGGAAAATATTGAAGTGTGTGTGTGTGTGTCTGAGATGTTGACTTGATTTGATTTTCTATGAAGGTTTCCTCTGGAAAAGTTTGGTGGAGAGCTTGGAAGCCCCAGAGCAATACTCTTGATTGTTATCATTATTGTAGTTTAGAATCAAGATATAAGCTACTGTTCCTGCCCTCCAAGAATCCAGCCTACTTGGCAAGATAAGAAAGTCATCCAAGTAACATATAAGTTGTTGCTAGGTAATTTGCTTAAAGACTTCTTAAGAAACTCCATCTCTGGATCCCGAAAGGTTATAAAAGTTCTCAAGGAAAGAGGGTCTGGGTCAGATTTTAAATAGAAGAAGATAAGAGGCCATACTAGACAGCCAGGGAGAATCCTGCTGTGGCGACATGGGTACAGACATGCAAAACCACACAGAGCTGGGCTCAGCTAGTTGGACCCCTCAATGTTGGATAGTTCCTTTAAAATTTTATTTCACAAAAGGACCAAATCACAGTAAAATTCAAGTTTCTTTCTTTATGGAGTGATGGTGTCCCAGAAGCCCAGAGAAACGATTAATCTTTAAAGCAGTATTTATTTCCATTCTTATTAAGTACCAAGAGTGACCTCATTCATTCAACACATATTTATGGAGTATGTTCACTGTGCTAGATGTTTTGTGGGAAACTAAGATATATCAGGCAAAATTATTCTCTCTGGAGTCTTTATGCTGGGAAAGAAGACAAGAAATGTGAATATAACGATGCTGTCAGGGAGAGAGACAAAGGCTCGGAGGTAAGTACAAAAAATATTACAGAAGTCTGGGGCAAGAGAAAAATTATTTCTAGCTGGGACTCAGTGGTGAGATGCATTTATGTAAAGGCATAGGGAAAGGCAGGGTGCTTTTCTTGGAGTGAGAGGCAGCTGGGAGTTAGGACAGTGGGCATCAAAGACAAATGAGAGCAGAGCTCTGGAGATGAAGCTGACCAGTGGAGGCAGAGTTGAAAGTTTGGTGCTGGGGGCTGACAAGGCTCGTAGAAAGGTTAAGAACTTTAGTTTCAGTAGATGGACGCATTGGTTTGGGGAAAGATCAATAGTTCAGGAGATGAACATTTGACTTCCGCATGTAAGATGATCTTGCTAGGGACATGGAAGTGACTTATTGACTCTGAATTGAATATGGCCTTTTCTGCTGATATTTTTTTTTTTTTTTTGCCATCATTACAAAAATTACTACCACCATCAATCACTACACACACACACACACACACACACACACACACACACCAAATCAATGGAAAATCCTTCTTAGGTAAAATCAGGAGATTCTTTATCATCTATCAGACTATCTGTCTATTGATCTCTGTGTACGCATAGACACATACACACATTTATATTTAAGTTTTATTATTTTAAATTATGTGCATGTATGTGTATCAGGACATTGCTTGTGAGCCTGCAGAAGGCAGTGACTTTGGTTTTCCCTGAGCTGTAGTTATAGGCAGTTACAGGCTGCTGGACTTGAATCCTGGGAAGCAAACTCAGGTCCTCTGGAAGAGTAGTAAGTGCTCTTAACAGCTGAGCTGAGCCATCTCTCCAGCCCCTTAGTGGTTATCTAAAGTAGCTGAGAATAGAAAGAAACCATGCATGAAGAAGTTAACAGCAAGAAGAGGTTAGCCATTTCAGGGAAAAAAGTCTTGTTATCCCAGGGTGAGGAATTTACTTAGATATACAGAAACTACACCTTGTAGTTACAGCAGTGGGGTATGGGAATTGGGTCAGCCAGAGAGGCTGGCAGAGGCATTACAGGATGGCTGGGAGAAACAAATAGCTGAGGCCTCAAGGGGAGTTGCATTCCTGATCTACAGTTTCTGCTGTGAAGCATTGGAGATTGTGCTGTAGATACCTGTTGGAGACACCACCTCCAATTAAGTGTCTGCCTGCTAATAACTGGTCTAGGATTTAAAGGATGGCTAAGTCAGTAAAGTTGCACAAAAATTAAATCAATACAATTTATTTAAGAATTAAAAAGTAAGAACAAAAAGCAAATGAGCACTAAACATTTTCTAACAAAGATCTTTTGCTCCAGAAATATTGCAACAAAGCACAATATTGTGATCAAATATTTCACTGTCAGTTGAAAGGAAAACCACACCAAGTAGTCATTGTGTCACACATGGTATTTACTCACTGATAAGCAGGTATGAGCCCAAAAGCTTGGGATAGCCAAGACTCAACTCACAGACCACATGAAGCTCATGAAGAAGGAAGACCAAGAGTGAGTGCCTTGATCCTATTTAGAAGGAGTAACAAAAATACTCAAGGTAGCAAATATGGAGACAAAGTGTGGGACAGAAATGGAAGGAGGGGCTGTCTGGAGACCATTCCACCTGGGTATCCATCCCATGTGCAGTCACCAAAGATAAACATTGATGTGGATGGCAGGAAGTGCATGCTGACAAGAGCCTGATATAACTGTTTCCTTAGAAGTCTGCCAGCGTCTGACACATTCAGAGGCAGATGCTCACAGCTAACCACTGATCTGATCAAGGGTTTCCCAATGAACAAGTTAGAGAGAAGACTGAAGAAGCTGAAAGGGTTTGTGGCCCCATGAGGGGAGCAGCAATACCAACCAACCAGAGCTCCCCAGGGTCTAAACCACCAGCCTGGGAGCACATAGGGAGGGACCCATGACTCCATCTGTACATGAAGGGGAGGATAGCCTTGTCGGGCATAGATGGGAGAGGAGATCCTTGGTCCTATAAAGGCTGGACACTGAGTGGGGGGGATTCAAGGGTGGAGAGGGGGAGAGTGGGGGGTAGGTGGGGACACATCCTCATAGAAGCATGAGGAGGGGGATGGGATAGGAGGTTCCTGGGTGGTGGGGGGAATGGGGTAAGGGGATAAAATCTGAAGTGTAGGTATAATATCCAATAAAAAATTTAAAAATTGCAAAGAAAATATAAGAACTCAAAGAAGTGATAGCAGGAAAATGTGGAAAGACAAGATGGGGGAGGTCGGGTGACAGAGAAGACACCCAGCCATCCAAGCAACGAAGACAAATTTTCAGAGCACAATGAAGAGCATTCTATACTCTAGAAAATTGCAACGAATGGAAGTTATCAATGCAAACTCATATTAAACAGTTTGTGCTGTTCCACATAGAACATTACCGTATGAAGGGGAGAAGAGCTACCATATTCATACAACTGGTATATTTTAAGATGAAACATATAAAATGAAAATGAAATATTTAAAACATGAAATTTAGTAAAATTTTACTAGACTACAACTGACTTGGAGACCTGAGTGTATACATAAAAACCATTGCCCTGGGCTGGTCAACATGGAGACACTACCAAGTAGATTGATAGAATGTAAGGGTTTTCCAACTTTCTCTACAGTGACAGGAGGTAGAGGTTAGAAAGCACAGATCAATTCCTCTATAGCTTGGTTCCATGTTCTCTTATAACCATGCAACACTCAACAACACTCAAAGGCAAATCGAGAGTTTAGTTTGTAGTCAAATACAATAGCTGTGCAGTGACTTCATGAATAGACAAGAAAAACTCCCAAAGGAGATGGTTTTCATGAGCCCTTTCTGAAGAATCTTCCAGAGAACAGACTTGTTAGCCAAGAGATGAGCAGGGGAATTTCAGTAAGACTTGGAGACTCACAAGCCTTTCACCAGTAGAAACAAAACACAGATTTGAAGATTAAAGTGAAGCATTGACATGTTCCATCTGCTCTGACAGTACAAGAAGCTATAAATAACAACAACTTAGAGGGAATTTGCAAGGAACTGAGCAGTTGAGAGTCTCCTTAAATATTAACTGATGTCTGTCCTTTAAATCTGACAGGGTGGCAAGAACTGACCAACTGAGATGTGGAATGACAAACATTAAAAATGGTCTCCCCTTCTTCCTCCCCTATTTTCTCCCCCTCCTTCTTCTCCTCTTCTTCCTCCTCTTCCTTCTCTTTCTTCTCCTCCTTTCTCTCCTCCTCTTTCTCCTCTTCTTCCTCCTTCTCTTCTTTTCCCTCCTCTTTCTCCTCTTCCTCCTCTTCCTCCTCCTCTTCTTTTTTCCTTCCTGCTCTCTTCCTCCAGTGTCTTCCTTCCCCCTTCATTTCTAGGAACTGAACCAGGGCTATGTGCATGCTGAGCTAGTGAGAGGCACATTGTCACTCTTTAAACCTCCAGCCAAACAGTTACTGACAACTAAAGAACAGGGGTTCAGGGAAGAGGAAATGTGTTAATTTTATCTCTGCTAAGAATAAAGAATTCATATATACTGGGTAAAAATGTAAAGGATCTGAGAGAGTTACACACAACTATAAAAATCCAGATTAAAAAAAATCCATACCAAAACAAAACAAAAAACCAAAACAACCCCTCAGGACAACAAACAAATAGGCAAACAAACAAATGCAAAAAGTCGGTAAGACAAGCTTCTTGTATTAATTAAAATAAATGAACTTAGTTCACTTAGAAAACACACAAAATTCCCGAGTGCATAAAAAAATTATATGGCATGTGAGCAAAGTAATTCAATAAAATTCAGTAATAGGCTAGCCACTGTACACTAAAAGAAGACAAATCCCTTAGGTCCCACCAGCTAACCAAGCAATGCATCCAAACAAGACCAAACAGCATGGAATAAATAAGAAACTAAACAAGCAAGTGATATAAGTGGTAGTTTTAATATTAGAAATGGTAGAATTCAGAAATAAAGGGTTGTGTTAGCTTTGTTTATTCTATAGAGGACATCTCATGAGTCTTTGATAGTTATATTTATGTACATTTGAAATAATATGGCTTCCAAGTTTGTTAAGTATTAACAACAGTTAAAAAGAAAATAAACATATAGCATAAGATTTTAACTCATCCCTTTCCTTTTCTCTCTTTTTAAAAAAATGTTTGTATGTGCATATGGTATGTGTATGTGTGTGTCTGTGTGCACACCCATGTTTGCACGAATGTGGAAGCACATGCATCTATGTTGACATCCATGTCTAGCGTGGTCCTTCTCATCTTATATATTGAGGCAGGGTCTCTTGTTGAACCTGGAGCTTTTTGGTGAAGCTGGATTAATTAGTTAACTTGTCCAGGGGTTGTTCTGTCTCTGCTTCAAGAGCACTGGATTGCAGGCTGTCTCCGTGCACACATAGCTTCCCCATCTTTTATACTTTTCTCTGGGTTCTGAGGGTCTGGGTCCCAGTATGGAGATTATTCTTCAAATGCGTTATCAGCTTTGTCATCTCTCCAACCCTCATTCTCCTCTTACAGCCTTGCTACATCAAGGACAGTAAAGAGAAAGACAGAATAGTTTGAATACCAGGTAGATAAGATGTATATATCTTAAACTCACTTTTCTAAAAAGGGTGACTACCCTTTTTTTTATATACCAAGATAATAGTTTTAATAATTGGCTAGATAGCTTATTGACAAAAATACAAATACACACCAGGAAATGTAAACAATAAAGACACATTTAATTTTTTTCACCAGGCAATAAAAATAAAATTTAAAAAGCAAGTCAGTTAAAAAAAATTGCCTTTTAACTGGTAAATTGAAAGGAAAAAAACTTTTGTGAAACTTTTATGAGAGGGATAACAAATTTAAATATTGAATTTTTTGAAACACAATTAAAATGTATTTAGGTTGACATATAAAGTACAATAAAAAAGTGACCAAAATAAAAAAAACCCACCATTTTAGATACTTATATGAAGAGAAACAAGCAACCAACTCCCCTCCCCCCAACTTCCCTTAAACAACCAACTCCCCTTAAAGTGTGAATACAAAGGCAACACAATAAGATGAAGGAAGTTGTTATGAATGGAATTTGAAAATAATGGATTGATTAAGCAAGTACAAGAAAACTAAAGGTACATCTAGAAACTACTGTTTAATTAGGAGTATAGTTAGCTAGGTGAGGTGGCATGTCTCTGTGGTCTGAAGTCCCAGCACTAGGGAGGCAGACGTAGGGGGACCTTGACTTTGAACCTTGTCTGGACCCCACCTCATAAAGCTAAAATCCCCCAAAGGAAAACAAAATCAAATACACGGGTTGACTTAAATGTAAATGAAGAGATTACTGGACTCAGAAGGAGAAGCAGATAATCCAAACATATAAGAAAACAATCAACGGAAATCACCACAGAACTACAGTGGCGCTTGAAACACAGTTATGCTTTTGTGTAATATTATGTAAATAATTTTGAAACTGTAGTTGAAGCTAATCATTTTCTGGGAAAATTTAATTTATCAAGACTTACCCCAGAGAGAGAGAGAGAGAGAGAGAGAGAGAGAGAGAGAGAGAGAGAGAGAGGGGAAACTGAGTTAATTTAAGCAGAAGAAATGGATAAGTCCAGTAGAATCAGTTTTCTTATATAAAAAAGGGATTCAGCCAAGCCTGTAGAGAACATTTCAAGGATTCAAGACAAAGAATGAAAAGGAATAAATTTCTATTTTCATGAGTGAATAAATACTTATATTAAAGTACTGATAAAAATTACATAGATTTGTAGATGAATAAAATGTATGCAATATGAAGATGAATTCGAATATCCTAAGTAAGTAATCTATAAGAATAACAACACATTACAAGTCCAGACAGATGAACAAATGGGTTTTATTCTCATAGACACAGACTCTAAAAGTATTCATGAAATTTTAATACTTACTACTACTCAAAACATCCCCAAAATATCACCCTTCAAGATATAAAAATATATCTCTTTTAGTCCAACACTCCCATCCTGGATGAGGGAAACATCATCTCAGTTGTTAATGGGTAGACACAGAAGTCTTCCATAATGACTGCTATGTGACACATCTTTGGGGCTGGTTGATGCCACTAGGTAAGAAGAAGAAACTAGAAATCTAAAGATGCAAAGTAAGTCTCCACAAATTTAGACTTGATATGGTGAATAATCCATGGTAATTAACAGAAATAGGCAACAATAAGAGAAGACACAGCAATAAGGAAGTGAAGAACACTACCCAGCTACTCGGCTACTCAGTGCTTTTTTGGTAAACCCACAAACACCATTAAAAAAAAGTAAAGGAAGAAATAGCACATGAGCACAGGAGCCATGGGAAAAAGCAAACTATAAATGAAAATTATATGACCAAAAAAAGAAATATTAAAACAATATTAGAAGACACAGAGAATTATTGAACAGTTGGAAAGAGATATGGTAGTGATTTGATTTTATTTGTGCTACCTAGCATTAAAATTGAGTCTATAATACATATTATTATATGTAGAAAGTTAATTTGGTTAACCTCTTGATTACATAACTTCTTGTTCACACTTCTTGCTGGAGGATGAGTATCTGTGTGGTTTAGAGACCCAAATTCCTTCTATCTGATTTCTTCACTGACTTACTTTCCTTTCCTTATCAATGCATTCTCCTGGAGTGGTCATCAATACATCTATTCATAATCAGTTGGTAACATGTTATAGCTGGATGAAAGGATAGCAAAGTTTGTGGGTTCAGTGGGCATGCTTTTCTGGAAGCAACCTCAGAATTGTTTTAGTGGGATGTGAACCAGTTTTGCGATACACACATGCTTTAGGTAGGCTTCAGATTATGGAATACCAATTCTCTCCTGATAACTTCTAGATTTAATCATAATTTTTGAAATTACTAGTGTTGCTTTGGAATAAACAATTTATCTTAAGATCGCCTATGGAAGAACAAAGGAGAGGGCACCACTGGAGAAGTTCCGAACCATGGGAGGTAAAGTAGCAGGTGAATATAACCAGCATTAAAACATTATCATTGGGGACTGAGGACTGAGATAGGCTCTCATGATCTGGTACATGCTAGCTGTAATCTATTACTGAGCTGTAATCCCTGCCACACACACACACACATTGTAGGAAAATTACAATGATTCCAACAGTGAGGTCTTCCAATGATATGTATTGGTGAATGAACCAAAGGAGAATAAATGAAAATCTAGAAAGAAATTGAGGTGAAAATCAACAAGTATAATTAATCACCAGAGGAAATGATAGATTAACAGGAATTCTTCTGAAAAGATTAGAGCTGTAAGGATAAGAAATAGCACCATAAACATAAGCATTTAGCATAGAAGCATTTAAAATCATAATTTGTGAAAAAAAATACTAAAAGTATTTCACAGCTGTTTTGGTCTTCTACAGCACTGGGTTTTGACTTGAGCCACAGAAATTATTTATTTAAAATGTTGGAATACTAGTAGAATAACAATCACCACGTCCACAAATGAGCAGGCAACTACAGTTAGCAGCAGACTATCTCTGATGAACAGTTCTACCACCAGTTGTGAGATCGGAGAGGCTAAGTTACCTTTGAGGGTCAACATCAATATTAATGGCATTTAGTATAAAACATATACTTGTATTGCTGAAATTAGAGAAAGCATCCCACATCTTATCTTGACTCTAAGATGATTAATCATCTAATAATTGATCACTGGCAGCATTATTATGATTCCAAATGATTGCTGTCATTTACATATATGTCATTGTAAGGTTAATTAATTATATTAGTAATTACAGACAAGTATGTCAGCAACAATCTTTTCTTTCTATTAAAAGTTTGTGAATATTTGCTGCAGCCATTTGCTAGATACTATTATCTTTATTTAATAAATTGAGCAAATTCTATTCCTAATGACTATCTACACATGTGCACATATTCCTGTACTTGTGCCCATGTATACCATTCTTTATCAAGGGCTGAAAGCAACTAATAATGTCTCCAGCAAGGAAAAATAAATAAGAGCATACTAATGAATCAGACTTCTGGTTTTAGTTCTATTGTGAAGGATAATTGCTTGTTACTATAAATACCAGCATATGCCTGGGTTGCAGTTTTCAGCATGGGGAAATATTAACTGTCTGCATCTTTTCTGGGAGGTGTAAGCTCACGTAATTTGCTTTTGAATAAATCTAACACAGTATCACTTAATATCAAACACTGATTACTTTCATGGATAGAAAGACTTGGTTTCATCCAAATAAACAACAAACAGTAATCAAAGCAGCACAGTGACCCAAGACATTGTCTGTTTCTCAGAGCTGCATTCAGGAGGACAATAGAAGACAAGTTCATCTGAAAATTTACAGACACCTTTTTAATTTTGTGACTGAGTATCACTGCGTATATAACCCAGGCAAGCCTGGAACTTACAGTTCTCCTGCCTCAGCCTCCTGAGTGCTGAGATTACAGGTGTGCACTCCCATTCTTGGCTCCAGATTTTTTTTCAGGGTAATATATTTGGTCTCAGTAAGTCAGATCTTTTGTAATTTATTTTGAAGCGAACAACTTGCTACAGGCAAAATAAATAAAACCAGTTCCTAACAGAAGCACTTGGTCATTAAATAAATGTGTTCCCTGTCCCCTTATACCACACTTTCTCAATGCTGTGTCCTTCCATGTGACCTGTATAAAATACTGATTATAGATCTGAAGGGTATGAACGTAGAGCCAATGGTTATAATACTATAATAATTTATAGTATCTAATCCTGATAATATAAATCATCTAGAAGGGGCTTATAAATAGCTATTCTATAATAGAAGTACCCAAAAAGAATATAAAAAACATTTTAAATACAATATCCTGGAGAGTTTGTTGTTTTTTAAATGTGAGAACTCAAAGCCATTTATTCTGAGTCTGACAACTTCCTCACCACCCTTGTTTCGCCTGGTGGCTCCCTGGTCTGTTGACTTGGCCTCCTGCTAAAGAGTTAAACCCATTGGCATGTCTGTCACACTCCTGTCGAACGGTCCCCTAAGCAAGCCACCAATCTTCCTTGCTCTGGATGACAGTTAATGAACTGTAAGTCTTGAACCAATATTTCTGCTTCATCTGTGAGCCTGCAGAAGGCGAGTTTGTTTTTCACCCTCAAAAAGGACCAAGTGTATTTCTTAGCCAGACAAGGATGATTTGTTTTCCTGAGCCTCCTTCCAGTTCTGAGGACATCTTCTGTGCTTGGGAATGTAACTGTGAGAAGCACAAGTTTCTGATCATCCTCCAGATGTTTTTATGTGTTTTATTACCTGAACGATACTGCCAGCTCTTCTAACTAACTCTGACGTTGAACACACCACTTAACCTCTTTGAACCAGAAAAACAGGATTTCAGTATTTGATGCCACTTCCTAAATAGAATCCATTAAAGGATCAAGTGAGATGGTGACTGTATGTTTTCATAAAGATCATTTAGCATCATCTGATAAAACAGTGTACTCTATCAAAATCTGGACCTACATGTATGCATGGATGATGTATACTTAGCTGCGTATCTTCTTTTACCTACTAAACAGGTTCTATGAGGTATAATTGTTTTTGAAGAATAGCAAAATGAAGCATAATTGGAACAATAAAGCAGCTGCCTAGAAGCAAGAGGAACAATCCATTTTATACACTTATTGTGTATTATAGAGTCATTGCTATAATGCATGCCTCTAGTCATGTGTTACCTTAAATTTCCAGTGTAATACCTTTGTAAATTCTAATGTCCTTCTAAGTTATGGTTACAGTTAGGTTCTGTTTCATATTTACCAAATTGAGACCATTAGAACAACTGTTTCTTATTTCATTTCTCATTCATCTTCCTATGATCCCTCTGCCTTCTTCTCTCTTTTCCAGCCAGTGTCAGCTTTTGCCTTTTGCAATTGGAATTGGGCATGACAAATGTTTTTGACTCAAGTGTTCAAGTTGATCATCAATGTATGTTTTTCAGCTGCTGATTTTTTTTCAGCAGGGATGTAATAATTTCTTTATGAAATGTATTCAGACAGTCCTGGGTCTCTTTCTGGAGAATCTGTACAACATAGATTTATCTAGACATTATTGCTATTCCAAACCATAGCTATCAGCTGTAGTAGAACATGATTCACTCACCACCAGATAGGACTGTGCACAAAAGATGAACAGCCTGAATGACGTTTCCCTTTGGCAGGGTGTTCATCCTGGTTACTGGGTCTGTCTTTAAAATTTGGCATCAATTAGGTTTTCTCTATGGTCTAGCTTCTCTTTCAAGATTTACTCATCTATTAAACAACTACATAATTTCCATGTGTCTACTTAGTGTGTGTGTGCATATGTGTGCATGTATGCGTATGTGTATGTGAGAGAGTGTGTATATTGATGTATGAGATGGTGCATAGAAGCCAAAGGTCAACTTGAAGTGTAGTTTCTCTTGTGTAGTCCCTCCTGCCATTTTTCTTTTGAGACAGAATCTCACTGGGTCTTAGGACTTATTGGTTAGGCTTCAGGGATCTTCATCACCAGTGCTGGGATTAAATTACTCATCATGTCTTCATAGGCAGCCCTGGATTCTAATGAGCTCTCAGGGCTTTCTTTGTCCTTGATAGCCATAGCAATTTGAGTGTTAGCTAGACATTTTGAAAGGCATGCCCTTCAATTTTCATTTGTTATTTTCATGATTAGATTGGGGTTGTGAGTATTGGAAAAGCATATTCTCTTGCAATCTGCCAAGCAGGAAGAAAATAAAGCATCATGTCTTTAGTCTGGTGATAACCGTAGTTCTAGAAGAAGAACAGAGGCAAAAGGTTAGATTTTTTGCAAGATCATATAGCTAACTAGAGAAGATACAATTTGAATATGTATAATCTGTTGTAAAACTATTATCTGCTTCACTAGATAGTGGGCTGATGCAAAATTTGTGGGTAGGGCATTTGTTGGAATTTTTTCTTGTTCTATTTCTTCTGGGTAGTGCTTCAGTTAGGTACTGTTTTTCAAACCATTTGTTTACAGGCACTACTATCATATTCAAGACTCCCCAGCCTGGGTACAGTAACTTCCAAGCTCAAACACAAGAGCAATGGCATAAAGCCAGATGGACCAGAGGGAGCCTCTAGAACCGTCCATCTTGGCTGGAGTGGTTCTACTTCAGGTGCATTGGCTGCTTTCTATGAAACCCTTTATAACATTTACTGTGTGGGCAAACGAGATGCCTCAGTGTGCAAAGGGCTTAAGGTCAAGGATCTGTGTCTGAATCTCTAGAACCCAGCATTCTGCCTACCACCCTCACCAGCTGCACATGCCACAGAAAGACCAATTAATCTTCATATTGATCTCCGCAAAGCACAATCAAGAGGTTAAGCAGGTTGGCTAGCAAAATTGAAAACAGTATTAAGTATCCAAGTATCAATGAATTTTGATTATTCTACTTTAGATGACCCATGTCACTGGACTCCCATTGTCTTGTTCCTTGCATGAGTAATGCACAAGACTTTAAAAGCCTTGGTGTGAAGGCGGAGAGTCTTTTCAGTTGCCTACACTGTAAACCTAGTTCTTCAACATGACCTCCCTCTCTTCCCGTTGATTCCCCCTTCCATTCCCTTCAGTTCTAGGGGAATGTTTCTGTTTCCTTAGACTATGATTAAGGTTATATATTGTTTATAGAACCCATGTACTAAAAATGCACACAGTGGTTCTTCCCTCTTTATTATGTGTGCCTACTTGTGGCCACATGGCTTGCCCTCTTGTGGGAAGAGTTCTCTTGCTCTTCTTGTGGTCCAAGTGACATGCTCTAGATACAACAAACAGAATGATAAACAGGGATGTCATAAGCCTTATGTAATACAAAACATTGAAAGACGTCATCTTCTCCACTGGTTAATCTGATATCTCTTCTCCTCTTGATTCTGGGTGCTAGAAAGAGAAAACAGAAGAGCTGGGTAGAATTCCAGCAAGTGATCTGTGTCTGACAACGATTAAGATGTGTGAGTGAGATGTGCTTGTTTAAGTCATCGGTAAATGATTTGGAATTATTTGATATCAATTTACTTCTAAGACTTGTTTTCTCATTTGCTTCAGATTTCTGAGAGATGTTCTAGACATGAACTCAGGCTTCTTTTTGGGTGGTCTTAAAAAAATAATATTGAAGTGAAGAAAAAGAGTTCTTTCCAGGAAGTCAGATCACCTGTAGTTTATACATTAGACAGTGCTGTGTGATTTTGGGCATTTAATAAGACATGACTATTCAGATATCTCACTGTAGAAGACCAGCAGCTCAGGAACAAATAACTTCAGGTTTGATTCAGCTATAAACGTTAGACTCTCAGGGGAGGACTGATAACTAACACTGCATGTCCCTAGTGTGTCTGAAGCACACTGCTAGAGAACCATACACTTAACAATTATATATTATGTGATGAAAAGCCTTGTTAGAGAAACCCTGCAACCAAAGGGTCAGCCTATCTCCCTCAGAATTCACCTTCCCTCTATAACTGTGGGCCTCCTCCTGCTGCATATCTGGTGTGGGAGAGGGGGTGCTCTGCCTGCAGTTAAGAGATGCCTATGCTGGGTACAGCCTGAGGTTGTTCACCTATGGAAACCTCCTACTAAGATGAGCCTGAGCTCAGGGGCACAGTTTTTATGTTCAAAATTTTCAAGTCTTTGTTGTTCCTCCCCTCTCTCTAGGACAGCAGGATCACTGGAGACAGCAGTAGGGCGGTTGCTCCTTGGGGTGGGTTCTAATTCAGGAACATATGGATCTGGGAAAGGAGTTTGTCTCTAAGAGAATCTTATGATTCAAAGCAGGAACATACAAATCCACATATATACTCTTGGGTATACACCCAGAGGAATCTAACCAGCATACAACAGAGACATCCATGTTTGATAGGATACTGTTCACAATTAAGATAGAGAATTGCCATATCTCACATGGTTTGGGTCCAGAAATCCTAGCTAGAGGCAGAAAGGGGATGGAAAAAGGATAGAGACACATACAACGAAACTGTCATTCTGTGGGTTTCTCTAACTATTTCTACAACCTGGAACCTCAGCATGTTTATTACATACAGCACAGGGGAAGGGACTAGCTAGTCTTAGTAGGAGGTTTCCATAGGTGAGCAATTTCAGGCTGTAATCATCCAGGAGAAGAAGGCTGCAGTTGCTGTTAGTCTTTGCACATAAAAGCTCACACTCAGTTTCCTGAGAAAAGCTTTGCCATCCCTCTTGAGCCTGGTCCATATGGGTAATGTCTTTGCCAACTTAATGTGGGCCAATTGGTCTCAGAGTCCTCGACAGGCCGTGTTCATGCCAAATTATACATCATTCACCCAAGAGTTCATTCACTCAAGGCTTTCCCTGCCCCCTACAGAGAACAGGCCTAGATGTCCATCTATGTATTTATGGCTTAAAAAAATGTGAAATAGCATTATGTGAAGCAAAATGAGCCATATTCAGAAAGACAAACATTGTATGTTATCTCTCATATTCAAAGATATAGATTATATTGGTATAAAAAAGGGGGCACTTTGTTGGGGAGAAAAGAGACCACAGAGAACAAAGAAGAGTAATTGAAGGTAAATATAAACAACGTGCATGATATGTATATATGGGAAGGTCAAATAAAACCTGTCAGTTTGTACAGTGGGTATGAACACACACACACACTCACACATACACTCACTCACACACACACTCACACATACACATACACACACAGGAATACAAACACACACACACACACACACGCTCACACAAACACACATAAACTCACACACACTCTCATACATACACTCACATACTCGCACACACTCACACACCACATACACTCACACACACAAACACATACACTCATACACACAAACACACACACACACTCACACACAAAGAACAGGTTCACACAGTATTAAAGACTTCTGAAACCCCAGCAGGACATACCTGTGCATAATTGTATTTGCACTGCCCACGGAGGAGATGGGATTGTTCTGAAAACTCAGTAAGACAGTTTGTGTTGAAAAAAAAATTGAAAATGATGAAGCCCAGTGTATGATAAGATTGGAGTGAAAACCATATAAGACAGAATTATGAAGATAAGGGAAGGCATGATATTTCTAGCTCCGAGTTTAGCTTCACTTATAAGAAAACCAAATCAGAGGACCGAAGCAGATATCTGAATGCTCCACTCAGGATTCTGGGTGGGCACTCTGTGTCACATCATCTTGTGCTAGCTGCTCAGTTGTGGGAACAAGAGCCTCAACCCACAAACATTCTGTCTTCTTCAGGCTTCAGAATCCTCCGGAATCTCCTGCAGGTCCCTTGCTGTGATGTTGTAGTTCCCTTATAAAGAACATGCTGTATTTGCCTTTGGGGGCAATTCCTTTCTACCAGTGGAGTGGGTAGAGATATTTGCTCTGCTGTGTATGAAGGGAAAGTCAACCTTATGAGAAATCATCCAGGGGTCCCACATCCTACCCTACTGTGCTTTTGTTCTGTGTTTTCCAAAGTGCATTCCTTGTATTTTCAGTTAACTGAATATTCTACACATTAAAAGTGCCCTTTCTTAACTAGTTTGGGAAATGCTCCCCATGTAATCTTCCACTTGGGAAGTTTCAGTGCCCACCCACATACCACACAGGCAAAGGCAATGTTGTTGAGAAAGGGTTGATTTGGCTGACAATTCCAGGCTATAGTCCATTGCATGGGAAAGTCAACAAGGAACTCACACAGGGAGTCACATCACATTCACAGTCAAAGGGAAAAAAAAAAAGAAAAGAATGCCCTGTACTGCACTGTCTGCCTACTTGCTTTCAGCTAGTTTTATTTACTCTCATCCAGTCCAGGATCCCCTGACTAGGGAATGGCATTGCTCACAGTGGACTGGACCTTCCTACAGCAAGTAACAGTCAAGCCCTAAGTCCCCAACATGGCACAGGCCAATTTGATCTAAATAATTCCTCACTATGACTCACTTTATATGAAGTTGAAAGTTGAAATTAAATTATACAATTAATTAATAATTATACAATTAATTAATATCAGTCATTTGATATTAATTAATTGTATAATTGATTAATTAATTTAAACTTTGAACTTGGATTTAAACTTGGACTATCTCATTTCCAAGTCCCTAATACTTTTTATTTTCCTTTCCATGAACCTTTGCAAACTAGAATCTACTGCAGTTCCCCTGTGCTGTGACGTTGATGCACCTACCATTAAATAGAACATACTGTGTCTGTCCCTTTTGGCTGTTTTCTTCCCTCTCAGTAAAGTGTGTGTGGATAATCTTGGCTATACTTTCTGCCAAGGGAAAGTATTTCTTGAATCACCCACATGGCACTCACACAGATTGGAGATACTCAGGAAAACAGCAGTCGCTCCTCCAACTCCCTGTCTTCATTGCCATGACACAGAGTTTTTCTCTTCCCCTTCACCCATGAAGGCAGCAAATCTGATGCACTGAGTTCACCCCGGAAATTGGATAGAAGAAAAAAGCTACTGAATCCCAGCAATTACCCAAAGTAAAAGCATTTATAAGATCACTAGTATGGAGGGATATGGAAGGGCTTGTGTGGGTGGGAATAACTTGGCATGTTCATAGAGCTTTTAACATTGAATAGTTCACCTTCTTACTGGGAGATTGTGAGGTATAGAGTATCTAGAACACACATGAGAGATGATGTTTCCAAAGTCCTTCTGGATACTTCAAAGGACCCACTATAAGGGAGTAGGGAGTCTATATTAGTCAGGGTTCTCTAGAGTCACAGAACCTATGGAATGTCTCTATATATTAAGGGAATTTATTGTAACGACTTACAATCTTCAGTCTAACTAACCCAACAATGGGCTACTGTAAATGGGAAGTTCAAGAATTTAGTAGTTGCTTAGTCCCCCAAGGCTAGTTGTTTCAACGAGTCTTCTGTATAAACTGGAATCCTGAAGAAGTAGGTTCAGATGTGCTAACAAGCAGATGAAGAAGACTAACCCTTTCTTCTTCCAAGGTCCTTATGTAGGCCTCCAGTAGAAGGTGTAGCCCAGATTAAAGGTATATACCACCATGCCCAGATTTGGAACTTTCTCTGTCCTAGGTTGGCCTTGAACTCAAAGATTTGCATGGTTCTGTCTTCTGGGATGAAAAGTGTGTACTACTTTGCCTAATCATGGCTACTATGCCTCAAGATCTGGATCAAAAGCATGTGTAATCCCATGTCAAGATCTGGGTCTAAAGCCTGTGCCTTCTAGCCTCACTCAAGATCTGGGTCACAGGTGTGCCTTCCATTTCTGGATTGTAGTTCATTCCAGATGTAGTCAAGTTGACAACCAGGAATAACCATCACAGTGTCCTACAAACAACTATCTATCAGACAAAGAGAAGAGTTAACCTTCCCCTAGAGAAGGAATTACCATGAGCACTGGACTCCCAGATGCTTTGTTGCAGATAGATCCCTTGTTCTGCCCTGAGTTTCTCTGCTCCAGGAGGTCTGTGTGGGGAGTAGTGATTCTGCATTTCTAACCAGCTCCAGGGGATATCCAACTGCTCAGAGGATGACCCAGCTGAAGAAAGCTGGCGTTGCCCCAGTGGAATGTTGTAGAATTACCTGCCTTTGGAATAGAATTTGAAAAATATATAGCTGCCACCAAGTTCTCTCCTGGGCCTAGAACAGAGCTTCCTGCAGCTTGCCAGGCCTCTTGCTCCAGGCTGCTAATTTTAATCTCAAGAATCCTCCAGCTAACCTGTGCATCAGGAGACTTAATGGTAGGAGTCTCTCCTTTTTTCTACCCCTGGTCTTTCCAACATTGTGGAAGTATGGTAGGCACCTACCCATAGGCCCCAGCAACAGCATCCTATCTTCAGAGTCTTCAGTCTTCCTTCCTAGGAGCCACTCAGTGACATAAGCTTACTTAGCATTTGTCTCCTCCTTGGTGGGCTACTCTTAGAAGTATGTACCACTTTCAAGAGGAATTTAAGCTTGATGGAGGAAATTTGATTAAAGCCCAAAGTCTCTACCAAAGGCAAGGCCCAGAAATTTACAAGGATCATGAAAATTAGGACTCAAGACTTATTTGCAGCAACTGAGTTCTCTAGGCAAGTGTGCAAATAAATCTCCCCAAATGAGCCCAGTTTACATAGAAAATCTAGAGCTGGTTCCCGATGGTCTCTGTTTTTTCCTCAGTCTTCCCATCTGGAAAGGGGAACCAGCCTAGATGCTTGGTTTGTACACTAAAGTTACCGGGGATAATGATGTTTATGAAGACATAAGCTAGTTAAGAATCACATTACATTATTGTTCCCTGTACTGTGTTATACACAAAAAACCATATGTCAGTGGGGTTTGAGAGCAGGCAGGGGACCTGAGGAGCGGTAGGCCTAAATGGAACAGGCAGAATGGGACATTGCCAGCCTTACCAATCATAGAATTTCTAACTCACAGCTCATTGTTCAGTGTTTTGTTTTTCAGACTCAATTTAGCGAAGACAGCCTGAAATAAAATGAAGAAGGAAACAACTGGGGAGATATCCTTTCCTTTTCCTGTGTGGAGTTGATGACTTGTACCAGTGTCTCACAAGTCTTTAAAGGCTTAGGGATAAGAGGGAAGGCGGTGGGTGTTGATAGGTCCATTTGCATATCTGCAGTCACATCTCTATTGTTCAAGTGCTCCCCACAGAGGAGCAGGTGCTCGCTGTCACTGATTTTCTGTGCTCCAATGTACATAGAAAGAAATAAAATAACACACATAAAGGGCCTCCCTATTCAACAGTCACCCTTGTGAGTTGTACACTGTACATACAGATTCCATTCTATCTCTAAAATGCTGACAGGGGAGTTATCATTATTTCCATTTGCCAGCAGAAACCACAGAGGTTTCTAAAAGATGGGGAATGGTCACTCCTGGTGAGCTGCAGATTGGGGACCTCAGGTCTGCTAGGCTTTAGGCTCTTTGTAGCTGCCCTTGTGCTAAGAAGACTTTCCCTCTTTCTCCAGCTCTCTATCTTGACTCCTAAGTGGCTTCAGGTTCTTTAAGATACCCTGGCATCTTTTAGAACTCTCCACATTTCATTTTTCTGCCCATTGCCTCCTCCCCTTCTCTGGAGACACTTCTTATAAATTGCAAATTCATGTTGCCTGTGCTTGACCTGTAAGGGTGTTCCATATTGTTGATGACAAGAAATGGTGCGAAGAATAAGTTGCAGAATAAAATCTTAGAGGAGTGGGAAGGGGGGAGGGGTATAAAACACAGCATTTTTCAACCTCTGTCGATGGGGAGGTGGAACTAGGTGGAGACATTGCTGGAAAGTGTGAAGAACAAACTTGGGGCAGTTTGTGCTCCATGACTTCTGTGTGTATGTGTGTGTGTGTGTGTGTGTGTGTGTGTGTGAGAGAGAGAGAGAGAGAGAGAGAGAGAGAGAGAGAGAGAGAGAGAGAGAGAGATTAGAGGTGCTATTTCATGCGGCCTTTCCCCTTGGGTTTCATTTTATGTGAGTATCTTTCTGTAGCCTGCACTGGCATTGTGGATAGGACAGAGATTTTGAGGGCTTCTTCATATTTCATGGAAGGGAGACTCTGGATGAAACTGATAAAACTTGCAATTACTGGTGTCAGCAACAAGCATCCTCAGGGAGGAAGCACTTCTGAGTCCCTGCAGAACTTACAGAAGAGAGAGAAGTTTGATTTCAAAAGATCACAGTGGGCTCTGAGCTTACCAGACGCGACCAGAAAAAGAGACAGGGAACATCCACATGATTAATGATTTTCTCCTTTAGAAGCAACTTTTGAAAAAAAAGAATAGAGCTTTTCGAATAATTAGAAGTGTTTCTAACATGTATCGAATGCTCACTTTCTCTTGAGAGGACACAACATAAATGAATCTAGTAGTAGACTCAAAAATACTTGTATTCATTAGAAAATTATACAGATTATGATGTTGGAGAGGCTACTGGGTAGTAAAGATTCTGGTTTCTGAGAGCTCCTTTAATTAGCATTGGTAGAAAGTAATGTTTGGCTCTTGAATCTGTCTGCTGTTGAGCATGCTGTGTATAATATCTACAGAAACCAACAGTGATATACATTGTTTATAGACTTTAATGGCAAGGTATTACTACAGTTAAGTATCACCTTCAGAAATGATGTGAGTTTTACTACTTTTTTTTCTTTCAGAAGACTGACCATGGACTTAGTCTGAGAGACTGCTTATAGATCAGCTTTGTGAATGAGTAACATTAATTGCTTTTTAAAAACTTTTAATTTCTTTTTTGTACAACAAGTAGAGGCCACCATTTTCTTCAAATGCCACCAGGGCTCCCTGCCAGTGATTGATTTTGTCATCAGTCCTTCCAGTCACACTTTACATTAGTGGTCTACATATGGATTTAATTGGAATTTAATAAGAGAGTCTATAATAACTAAAAACAGCATGGTCCTGAAATCATGTTTACTGAAGATTAACCACCATAGATCCAAATCCATTATGTAGGAGCTCTAATAAATATTCTTACAACATTAACTCACATGTAAACATTGTCTATCACTTCAAGTAACTGCAGGTTCTAAGTGCCATTTGTTATTTTCTTTTGTAAATAAACAGAGCTGTTTACTGTAACTAATCCATTCTGGTTTTATCAATCAGTCCTGCAAAACTTAGGGTTAAAAAAAAAAAAAGGTCAACTAAATGTAAGAGATGGAATGGAACCTGAGAATTTGCATTCCAGACTTATTTTTTTGGGTGATGCTATTGGTATAGGAACCATACTAAGGGAAGCCTTGACATCTAGAATTATTGTTGAAGACTAAAGACGGGCATTAATGGTCTTTACTATTTAGTCACTACTAAAATTTGTAGTAACAGGTTAGAGATGGTGAAGGGTCTTGTCAAGCTATTATATATAGTTATGTAATAGCTTGACAAACAGGAGGCAGGGTAAGTAATATATTAACAGTATTGGTAGCTCAGAGTACTCTCTATTTGTCCTGGCTTTCATGTTTGGGCAAGCCCAAATACTGAGGTCCATGTCGAAAAGAACTAAAGTTTGTTTCTGAAGAAGGGACTTGACCAGGCTCTAAGGAGCAACTTGTCAGCCATTGGAGGACACAGTGTGGAAACTGAGCTGCTCCAGATTGTATAAAATGAAGAGAAACCATCCTTGTTGAGTTTTGCTTAATTTTCAAGCAGAGGATTAACTCTGTTGCTTTAAACTATCTTGATATGGTGTTCTTGTTAGTCTTAAATGTCAATTTGCCATAGATTAGGATCGTGTACAGAGTTTCAACTGAGGAATAATCTCGGGCAAATTTACCTGAGAATTTTTCTGTGAGCAAGTGTCTTTATTGCTAATTGAACCAGCCCACCATGGGCAGTACCATTCCCTAGCAGGGGATCCTGGACTATATAAGAATAAAGAACACTAAAGGGAAAGAGCAAATGGGCAGTATGGGTGTACTGGTTTCTCTCTGCTCTTGACTGTGATTGTGATGTGACTAGTGTTTGAGTTTCCGCTTTAGCTTTCCTCAAATGATAGACTGTACATACCCTTGAGTTATAAGCCAAATGAACTATTTTTCTCCCTAAAGTTGATTTTTGGTTCAGGGTTTTGTCACAGCAACAGAAATTAAAACAGAGCAAATGACGTATTTTATAGCCACAGATAACCCATAACTTACTTGCCTAATAGTCTTCTAAGTCAGACATAGATTTTGGATTTTTCCTTTAAGAACATGCATTTTAACAAAATAATCTTTACAAATGAACTGTAAATGGGTAAAGGTTTATTTCCAAATATGAGTTCTCTCTTTTTTACTCCTTCCAACAGGACTTTATGTGAACTTAATGTGAGGAAAATAAGTAGGTTCCAATAAAGGCACCTTTTTTAAGGTGGTGGGAAACCCTATCTCTTAGCACATATTTTTAAGGTGGTAGAAAATTCTTCCTATCTTTTAGCACATATTTTAAGGTGGTAGACAGTATTTTTCAGGTAGTAAGAAACTCCTCATATCTCAGCACATATTTTCACAAAATCAATAATGCTTCCATTCTCATAAATACAACTTAATTACTTTGTATTGAATAATGAGACTTTGATGGTAAAACAAAAACAATGAATGATTTAACACCTTAGAGGTTAGTGGTCATTTACAGTTCAGTATCAAGACTCCTGAATGGGCAGGTCCAGTTTCTTCCCAGTATATACACGTGTGCCACTATGATTACAACTGGAATCCTTGCATTTTCTCTTTTAGTAAAGAAGCAGAGCTATTGTTACACCACTGGCAGACCCAATTCTTGGAAGAAACAATGATGCAGAAAACAGATTTATTCATAGAAACAAGGTCATGTGGGAGGATTTATGTCACTAATCAAGAAACATATATTCAGGACCAAGGTTATTTTGATGAATGAGTGGAATCTTCAAAGGTAAAGTTGGTTGAACTTTAGTGGGTATGGGAGAGAGTGAAGTCATTTAAGCTGGATGGAAATTTATATTTGAGATTTTAAAAAATACATTTGAGAAAACTTTGGTATTTAGGTTTGTTCCCAATTAAATGTAACATAGAGCAGTTATTAGCATGTTTATATTGTTCACAAATATAGACTTGAAAAATGTGTTGTAACTATTTCCATCACATTTTGGTTGAAAATCATTTTCCCCCAAAGCTTGGCTCATGCATTTTATATTCTCTCTCTCTCTCTCTCTCTCTCTCTCTCTCTCTCTCTCTCTCTCTTTCTGTCTCTGTCTCTCTCTCTGTATTGCTTTGCTATCCCCAGTTGTTATAAATGGAACCATATAGAATATATCCCACTGATCCTGGCATATTTCAGTGATTTTGTTTATTTGAGAAAAACGTTCTTTCTGCTTTCATTTATTTAGTCTGCTGAGTAATATTCTATTGTATGGTCAAAGCATAGATTACTCATGAATTGTTATATACTATGTTGTTTAAAAATTTAGAGACTGTAAGACTACTATGAATATTTCTACACTATTTTATAAAAAATAATATTTTATCATTTTTAATCTGCTTTAGGAATAAAATTACTGTATTATATGATAAATGCATATTTAACCTTATACAAGATGTTCAGTTGTCTAGTATGGCTGTACCACTTTACCTTCCAATTAACAACTTATGAGAGTTGGTGCCTCACAGTCTTGTCATTATTTGGTATTATCTTTAATGCCCCAGACCCCAAACTTCAGCCATTCAGTTTAAGGCATAATCATATCTCATTATGGTTTTAGTTTTTCTTTTATTAATTACTAATGAGTTTTAGCATCATTTAATTTTTTTGTTATTTGTGTATTGTTGATAAAGGGTCTATTAGAATCCTTTGTTCAATTTCTACTGGGATTATTTTCTACTGTGTTTTAAGAGGTTTTGATATATCATTTTTAGAAATCTGCCTTGAAAATAATTTTAAGAGAGCTTCGAAGGCTGATCACATTACTTGTCAACTGATGGAAAGCTCACTACCTAGTCCCTAGTGGCCCTACTGTGGCATTGCATGGTCCATAACTCAATGCTTACTTCCAAGAAGCCAACTTTTTTCTTTTGATTCCTATGGATAAAATTTTCATTCAGCCTGAAGCTAGGGAAATAAAGCTCAAAAAATATTATATAAAGTGATTTTTAGGAATCTAGAGAAAGAAAAACTCTAAAAAGAAATGGGTAAGCTATCAGCTTCTGGGTCAACTGAGAAGCAATCAGATGAACTGATATCATCTGATGTAGTCTTCACTTCATATGTATTATAAAGATCAGTGGAACAATTGATAGACATTTTCATTAGGAGTTATTCATAATAGTGAAAGATTAAGTGGGTTTGGATATAACAGTTGTTTTCAATCTGCCTCCCATAAAGGCATTTCATAGAAATGTTTTGCAACACTGAAGTATAATTTTTTATTCTATTGATTTATTTTCAGTTATTGACAATTTAGATTGTTAGTTTTTACAACCCAAATCTATTATTATTTATTTATTACAATGATGGTATAGGGTAAAACTGAGTAGTGAACAGGCTTTCTTGTGAAACATAAGTGCTTCATCTTCTCCCTTCTCTCCTCTCCCATTTCTTCCTTTCTCCCTCTGCTTGTGTAATGCTCAGTCTGATCTTTGAAATGACTAGAGTGGGGCTTCAACCTGCTGCTATCAGTGGTCCAGGCAGTAGGCCTCAACACTCGAAAGTCCTGTTTTTTCTTTGTCAGTGATATTCAATTTATCCAGTTATAATGATATCTCCAAATGAGTAAATAGTCAGAGCTAAAAAAAAAAAAAAAAAAAAAAAAAAAACCAAAAAACCAAAAAACCAAAAACAAAAAAAACCCTTACACTAAGAAAGAAGTGTGCTTTTAAGCAAGTGTGGACTTGTCTGCTGCAACCCAGAAATCAGAAAGCTACTCATTCCTCTCATTTGTCCCATAATTCAACTCTTGTCTTTAAGTGACTGGATTCCTTTCCCATGTGTTTCTTGGCCAAAGTATAGTTCTCTTCCTGAAATAGGCTATTGTAGTAATACAGTGTGTAGCTCTCACCAGCCCCCTTTCCCATGGCTAGTTCTTGTACCACATTCCCTACTTTATTGGGTCTTTCTTCCAAACAAACATCCCTGCTTTAGTCATATGTTCTTACCATGTTGTCTCCATTCTGGGACTGTAGTACATTAGGACCTGTATTCTAACATGATCTTCCCTACTCTTGCAAGCTAGGATCCACACATTAATTTTTGACCAATTTTCTCCTTTTGTATGGATGACAGATGTTGCTGAAGCTCCTCAAAATTTTTCTAAAGCAAACCCCATTTAAACAAGAAGACATTTATTATTCTTGACCAAAAGGAATACTCTATACACCAGCATAAGTGCCACCCCAGCTGTCCCTACAGATTCCCACCCCTTCTCCGATAACTGCTGAATAGTATATTATGCCCTCCCAAGATCCCCTCAGAATGAATCCCTGAGAAAAGTCTGGTCTCATGTATTGTAGCACTGAGATGACCCTTGCGGCTTCAGCCAATGTCTTCTTGAAAGTTGATTTTATGGTTTTGCTTCCTCCAAATGTCACTTATTTATTTTGTCATTCTAAGCAAGTAGTTCCAATAGTCCTCCAACCTTTAGAAAGCAAGATTAGATATTAGGTTTATTTCGGCCATCCATTCAAATCTTGGATATTGTAAGCATGGGGTTTCTATACAAGATCACTTCAAGACTGTCTCTCCATCTCTGCTGAACTGTTTAGGAGGCTAGTTTTAAATCTTTGAAAATTTAGAAATCCTGGGCTTTTCTTTGCTGGGAGAATTTTATTACTGTTTAAATCTCCTAACTTCATTTATGCCTTTAATTTAAGTATGGTAGGTCATATGTGCCTAGAAATTTATCCACCTGTAGGTTTTGTTACAATATAGCTTTTTATAGTATTCCCTAAGGACACTCTGGTTGTCACTGTCACCACTTTATCTCTAATTGTATCTCTCTCTCTCTTTCTCTGTTTGTCATTCCAAAGAACACAACTATTTGTTACACTGATTCTGTGTATTACCCTGTGTCTTCACTTTATTTATTTCTTCCCTGATACTAATTCTTTCTTGTCATACATATACTACTATGAAGCTGTTTTTCTTTTGCTAATTCTTTGAGTTAAACCATTAGGTTATTTATAAGATGTTTACCACATTTCTATAAATATTTAATGGAAAATTTCTTTCAGAACTTCCTTATCTCTACTCCAAATATTCTTAAAATATATTTTTTTTTAATTTTCATTTGATTCTAGGAATTTTTCATTCACCCACTGGTTCTCCAATAGCACACTGGTCACTCAAAAGTGTGTCACTCATCCTTCAAGTATCTGCACTTTCTGTAGTTTTCTATGCTGTTAATTTTTAGTTGTATTTTGCTAGTTTTATTACTAAACTGAATGAGATTCCTGCTTTCTGCTGTCTTTCCAGGCAGGGATCCATGTTGCTGAAGCCCTGTTTAGCCCTGTATCTTTTATTCCGTGTACCACTCTTTTTTGCCTCCCTTTTCTTTGTACTTTTTGGCTGTTTTATCACTGACTTTGTAGATTTTTGATACTTTTTTCCCTTGGAAATTGAATCTTCTTCCTTTTTTAATTCCTACGTTTTCTTTCATTTGGAGGCAGCTTCTAGTCCAGAGTCTTACCTGGAAGTGCCCAACGGTGCTATGAAGAGGATGTAAAACAGTTATTTTTTTTTTTTTTCTTTTTTAAGACGAGAAAAGAAAACTAATACCAAAAAGAAGAAAAGAAAGGAGGGCAAGGATCCAAACTCATAAAGAAAAGCAAACAAATAAACAATAAAATTCCCCTCACGTGCAGATCATAGCCTGTAATGTGTGTGTGTGTGAGTGTGTGTGTGTGTGTGTGTGTGTGTGTGTGTGTGTGTATTTAAACAGGTGTTAAATGTGGGCAAAGTTCAAAAGATTTAGAAAAGTGACCAAGAGAAGGTAATATTAAGTATCGAGGAAGGACAGAGTTCAGGCAAGGGAATGCTTGATTATTGAACGAGAATATAAATGTGTTTCTCCTTAGTTTTTGTGGTTGTTATGTGAAGTTATCTTTCTAAGTATTGAAGTAGCAAGTTCCATATTTGTATTCTAAAGATACCAAATATGTGCCAGTCCTTTGAGGTAGAAATTGTTAGAGTTGGGCTTTCGTTTTGATTGCTTTGACATCAGGCAATCAGATATGACTGGAATCAGATATGACTAGCCACTGCATATGTTGGCGAGAAGTGGTCTGCTTAGAAAAAGTGAGCTCTCCTTTTTCAGATTTGTTCTGAGGGAGTAGGTTCTGTGGCCTGAAATATTCCTGGACTTGCTTCTGTTTAAAAAATTGTCAAATCATTCCATTTTAATGTTATTAAACATCAAAATTGCACTGCTATATATAAAATAAAGTATGACAAAAGAAAAAGAAAAAATGAACAGCCCTACCACATGATAACACATATATGTATTAAAATATATATATTTCTCTAAGCCATAATGATCAGTGTATGCATGTGCAGGTACATGTGTGTGTGTGTGTGTGTGTGTGTGTGTGTGTGTGTATTACTCCTCCTACAGCTACATTCAACATTCTTTTAGGCTGGCTGACTGATGACAATGGTTGTGGAAAGCTGGAATACTACACATACAGACCCAAGTTATCTTTGGCAGGTCTCTAAATAGTCTTTTACTAGCTAACTCTGTGTGTGGCCAACATCTTAGTGACTATTCAGAAAATCCTTTGGGGATGCACAAACAGATTCCCAGATTCCACTAATCCAATGTCTGAGAATATCATCAGACAGTAGATATTGCCACGCTTGGCTGGGACCTTTCTAAATGATATTCCCACCATTATATTTGAAAAAAAAACCTCAATGATTTCTGTATCATCAAAAATCTACAAAGTCACTGATAGATTTATGATTTCCTTGGATCTGTTGCTATAAAAATTTCACAAAACGGTTGCCAGGCTGAAGCATGGCATAGGGGGTAACTCGGATCTGTGTTCCTGACTTTGCATGGTTATTTTATCTCTTATCTTTCACCACTTTGAAAAGAGAGATGTGTTTTGTGTGCTATAAGTGTTACTGGCCAGTGAGTACTAGAACACAAACAATCAATTTAGGTATAAAAGTCTTTATCGTGTTTATTTAAAAAGCCAGTCTGTTTCTAGTTTGCATGTAGGCTACACTGCTCAGTATAAAGGCTCATCCAAAAGTCATTTTGCTGAGTGGCCCATTCACGGAGAACCAGAGGGAGGTAGTTAGGCAGTGGGAGTGAAGACAGAGGAATGGTGACTATATTTGCTCACAGAGGGTGATCAGACTGAGAGCCCCCATTTGAGGAACTGTCTGAATATGAACTAGATTGTTTAAAAATGAAGATTATATTTAAAAATGAAGATTGTATTTATAATAAACTTCGGAGTTAGGAGGTTGATGCAGGAGGATCAAAGGTTCTTTGCCAGCTTGAATTATAAAGTGAATAAGAGGTCAGAGGTCAGACACACAATTGGACAATTACTCATCAACAACCAAACAATAAGCAAACAAATCTTTTACATGCTGTCACAACTGTAGGGAAGTGCTGATTTTATTGAAATTTATATGGAATCTAGTGACTTTGCCTATTTAACTGCTGAGCAGAAGCTATGAGATAAAAGTGCCAAATGGTAAAAAAGTTGTCAATTTCATTCTACATTGACATTGATATGGGAAGTAGATACATTGTTGTGCTTGACTTTTGTTCCCCTTTGGCCTTCATCTGTGTTCTCTAGTGATGGAGATGTACTGTCTTTGTCTTCAGGGTGCTATTCACTAGCCACTATTAGCTACAGAACACTTAACAGGTGGCTGACATGGCTGACATGACTGAAGAATTAAGTTAAGAAATTTAACTAATTAATTTAAATTTAAGTAGCCACATGGGCTCATGAGAAAGAACTTAGTACTTCTCTAATGAGCGTTGGCATTCCTAATATGAAAATCTGAATTCTCAGGTGCTCCCAAATCTTTGTCTTGAATGGTGATAAGATACATCTACATAAACTTTTTTTTTTTTTTTGACACACAAGATTGTTAAAGAACACTACTTAAAATTACCTTTAAGGCTTTGAGTATAAGGCACATATGCAAACCAAATGAATGTTGTGCTTAAATTTGGGCCCTATTCCTACAAAAATTTACTACCTATATGAAAATATTTTCTAAGTAAAAAATAAATTAAAATCTAAAACATTCAAGTGAGTTTTTAAATTTTTTCTCCTTACTGTAAGAATGAAGAGAACATACAGAAACAGAGTTCTGTCCTAAGCTGCATACCCTCAGTGTGTGTGTGTGTTTGTGTGTGTGTGTATGCACGTGCACTTTGGGTTCCAAGTAACTTAGCCCCGTGTCTGCTGCATTGTGTGGCATAGAAGTTAGGACTCACCCTCTGCTAAGAAGAAGCCCAAGTACCAACTGATATCACACCGCTGTTTTGAGACTTGGGGGGCTCCTAATCACAAACCACTTGACCACACAAACATTACGGAAAGCTGGCAGACAGTCCAGCGAGCTCCCGTGATAGCTTCTTATTTTTCACTGGGTTCTCTATCCCTTTCCTAAGAAGACTTTGGGGAGTGAGAACTGCTTTTCTCCATATACCCCGGGATTCTGGCACAGAACTCATGCTGTGGAAGCAGCATATGGACTGTGGGAGATGTCTTTCAAGGAACCACAGATGGGCCAGAGCTGGAGGAGGATGGATCTTTTCAGATACGATTCTTTACCTTGCCATGAAAGTGCTGGCTGTTTTCTCTGTAATTTGCTTGTGGGACTTAATATCACTTCTAACACAGGGCCAGGTGTTGAGCATCTACAGGCTGCATGAAGGAGCAAACTGTAATTGCTTTCTTTTCAGATTCTCTGGTTTTATTTATATTCCTTAAGAAAGTTAGGACACTTAGGGACTCTGTGGCACGGTGTCTTCATCTCACAAACACCTGTGCTCAAGACCTTAGAAAAGGAAGCAGCTGACTTGAGAGTTAAGGCTGTGAGTTTGCATCCTAAGGAGCTGGAACTTAACTGATAGATTCTTGAGATCATTTTATAAATGCATTTTTTGGATTATGATTTCTGAATTGTTGTTAGTATATACCATGTTTGAGTAATAGTTCACTGGTAATATTTATCTTAATCTTAAGAAATTGGAAACTACCCTTGGCTGTTTTTATTCTTTTTACTTTTCTGGTTCAGGGTCATACCCAGGGACAGATTCCCTCCATATGCAGACATAGGAAGAGGGGCCATGACTTGGTAATAAATATGGCAAATCTCCAAGATGGTTGTCTTCTTCCTCTCACGTTGGCTGGCTTCTTCCTCAGCCTACTGACCCTAGGATATTAAAACAAAGGCTTGGCAGCCTTTTTTTCTGTAGCCTGTTTACACTGTTACTGATGGACCAGCTTCAAACGTTTAAGTCAGGTTCAGGACATGGTTACCTCAAAACTGTGGACTTACCAGTCATACTGTTGTTGCTCAAACTGACCATCCCTAAATTAGGGGAGGAAGATTTCTCACTGCCCCTTTAAAGCCCTCCAGCCCTAAAGGAGAGACTAGATTTTCAGTCCTTTGAGCTCCTCCTTGACTTTCCAAAGGGTCTTTCTCTGTATAGCTACAGCATGTGGGGCTTTCAACACCCTTAACAACAACAGCAACAACAACAACAAAAACTTTTCTTTACCCGCTGATTCTGTCTGCTGTATTTGAGATTTTCCCCTGCCGCTACATGTCACCATCAGATTTTTTCTTGCCTTTTAATTATATAACTGACACAGAAAATGAAGTCAGTCAGGATCCCTAGACGGTAACAATACTATGACAGCTAGCTTGACCTTGAACTTTCCATTCTCCTTCATCACCTCCTGAGCACAGAGAGCATAGATACAAGCAGTATAACCTTATAAAACCTTGTTTATTTTTCCCTCCCACCAATAGTATAATGAGGTCCTGTGTATGTACAAGGAATTTTGTAGAATTGTAAATACTGTGTGCTATCTTGCCTGACTAGTGTTGATCATCTTTTTAATTTAATTTATTTTTTTACCTATTCACTTTATATCCCGCTCACTGCCCCCCTTCCAGTCACTCCCTCCCACAATCCTTCCCCCATCACCCCTATCCTTCTCCTCTGAGCAGGTGGGGTCCCTCCTTGGGTATCTCCTCACTGGGCACTTCAAGTTTCTATAAGGCTAGGTGCTTCCTCTCCCACAGTGGATAGACAAGGCAGCCCAGCTAGAAGAACATATCCCACGTGCAGGCAACAGCTTTTGGGATAGCCCTCATTTCAGTTGTTCAGGACCCACATGAAGACCAAGCTGCACATCTGCTGCATATGTTTGGGGAAGTCTCCGTCTAGCCAGTGTATGTTCTTTGGTTGGTGGTTCAGAGTCTTGATCTTTTAACCCCAATGCCAGGACACTTACCCAGTGGCAGAGAGCAACTGTAGAAGTTATAGCTTTAGTGAGCTACCCCGAAAATGGCTTGTTGCAAAACCTCTGTGGCCACTCCTCTGATGAGTGTTGCTCCTTACATCTCAGTTGAGCTTCTCAGGGAATCCCACAGCATCCTGCTGTGAGCAATAGTGCTACTATTTGGAGGATAAGCATCCTACTGAGAGCAGCTCTGATCTCAGAAGAGCATCTCCTAACTCCCCCAATGAGTATGCTGACATCCTTAGCCTCTGTTCCTCTACTGAACTTTTCTCTAACTCCATCCCATTTGCATTTCTGTTTCCTCTTTACTTCCTGCTTATGCTTGGTCACACCCCAGGCTGGATCTATGCTCCTGAGTTTATCTTATATCCTGACCCAGCAGAGCATCAACTGATTGTCACCTTCCCTTGATCTCTTGTCTTTCTGTAGCTTACCTGGGCAGCTTGTTTTTGTCTTAGAAAAGGTAGATTCTGATTTCTCTTCAGTACCAATCCCCAAACATATTTTTGTAAGAATCATCTGTACGGACTGGATATAATTTCGCCTCTTTAGTTTCACAATCCTAGCAGCTGGTCTGGAGAGGTTAATGGAGGGACACTTTGGCAAAAGCTCCTAGAATTCTGAGATTCTGACAGAATAAATTCATGTTGAGTAGATGGTCATGAGGATTCTCATTTGGATATGTTCTCACAGGGTCCCCTCAAGTATTTCATAATCATTGCTCTGTTTGCTTCTGCTAATCTGGAGTAAATAAATTACTAGATTACAGGACAAGGCAGGAGCTGAGAAGACAACAGCCCAGGTCTTGTCTGAGCTGAGTGCTGAGGTTTCCCACTGGGTTTCTGCACATAGCATTCCTTCTACTGCTTTCCTTGTTTCTGGTAATATTATCATAAGGTACCTGGAATGCAGCTCAGGATTCTGACTCACCTACTACTTCTGTCACTGCCTGCTCACAGCCGTCAGAGTTGTTGTATGACACCAGACAAGCAATCATCTATTCAACTCACAGTTGATGCTTTCCTCAAGCGTTGATTATTATTCTCCTCTCATGAAGAAGGTTTCTGGCATCATGAAACAGAACAGTTTCTGCACCACACATACCCAGTGGGTGATCACACTTATTTATCTAACCTGGTGATTCTTTGCTTTGGTTATATATTTGAATATATTGAAGAATTCACAGTACAAAAAAACAATTCCTACATCCCAACCAGGAAAGGACCTCTGACATTATCATATCATATATGTATAATGTATCTCATATATACATTAAAATATTTATGTTACGTGTGTGGGTGTTTTACCTACATCTATGCCTATATACTACATGTGTGCTTGAAGCCCAAGGAGTTCAGTAGAGGGCGTTGTGTTCCCCCAAACTAGAGTTATAGATGGTTATAAGTTGTTGTGTTTGTGCTGGAAACCAAACCAGGGCCTCTACAAGAGTGACTAGTACTCGTAACCTCTGAGTCATCTCTCTATTTCTTTGACACTGTGGGACAGTGGACTGTGCCAGGAAACTTGGTAAGGTTGAGTGGGTTTAGAAACCCCATTACCTTCAGACCTGAGGACAGTATGTGTTTCACCTACTATGGACCAGGTTCATATCACATGACATGGCATCCCATGGAGAGGACCCTGACAATCAGTCACATAGGGATAGCATCACAAAGTCGCTCCACATACAGATGAGGCATTCCTAACATCTCAGACCAAGCCAATAGAAAGCATCTGCTTTAAACCCCAACCCACCCCAAAATGTATATAAGACCCTGTCCACAAGGAATAAGGGCAGGAGAGTTACTTCATCAAAGATGGCTAAGAATGTCTGTCATATAAGAGCTGTAACATCTTTGGGGAAGAGAGTTCTTTCCTGAATCTTTCACCACTGCGAGCTGCTCAGGCCTACCTCAGTCACTTCCCGACCTTGGATCCTAGCTGCCATGCCTTTGGCTGCTCGAGCCAGGCCAAAGCCCTGAGATCTCTGTGGATATCTGGTACACAGATTGACATGACACCGTCACTATATTGCTTTTTGTGAAATTCCAAGAAGCAGCTACTGGCCAGAGCATGGTAATGTTCAGGCTTTAGTTGGAGGATATGATGGTTAGCTTTTGTCAACTTGGATCATCCACTGGGGAAAGGCAAACCTCACAGAGGAACCGCTTCTATCAGATTGGCCTTCGAGCTTGTCTGGGAATACTCTTCACCCCACCCACTTTTCTCATTATAAACCACATATTCTAGTTTATGCATATGTCCCATGATCTCTTACTTAATATTTTGTGGCAGATTCAATATGGTGAAATTAGACAGGTTACCGTGATCCTTCTTATGGCTCCCTGGCTTCTAGGTGCTGGCACTGTTGGAATCTTCTGTTTTATTTTCTTCTTTTATTGAAAATGGATTTTTTCCCACACAATATATTCTGATTAAGGTTTCCATCTACTCTTCTCAGTTTCTCCATACCTCTCCTCCTTTCTGGATCCTTCTGTTTTTATCTTTCCTTATAAAACAAACTGTCATCTAAGGGATAAAAAAAATGGAAACAAATCAGAATAGGTTAAAATAAAGAAACAAAAGGAAAAGAGCTCAAGGAAAGGCACAAGAAACAGATACAGATGCAGAGACACATCTATTCCCACATTCAGAAACAACATAAAAATACAAAACTTGAAAATGTAATACAGAAAGTCTATAGGGTAAGACAATAAATTTAAAATGTAAAATAAAATAAAACAAAATAAGAAAACCTGATAGGACATTATGAGATAAGGAACTTCCAGTGATTCTTTTGAGTTTGTTCTCCATTGGCCATCTAATGCCAGGCATGAAGCCTATACTTAGAGGAGTTTGCTTTCCTAGTGTAACTCATGGGTCCACTTCTTCCTTTAGCTTGAGGACGGTATCTATTGCACACCCTTGCATGTCCTGTGCTTGCTGCCCCAGTCTCTGTGAGTTCATAATGTGCATTAATCGTGTTGGTTTCGAGAACCCTGTTTCCTTGGTTTCCTCCATTCCCTCTGGCTCTTATACTGCTTCTTCTTCTACGGGGTTACCTGAGCCATGAAGTGAGGGCTTGATGGAGACATTCCATTTGGGACTGAGCATTCCAAGGTCTCTCACTTTCTGTATATTATCTGGTTATTGGTCTGTATTTGTTCCCATCTGCTGTAGGAGGAAGCTTCTCTGACGATGGCAGAGCAAGGCACTGATCTATGAGCATAGCAGAAAGTCATTAGAAGTCGTTCTGTTGCTATGCTCCTTCTGTAAGCACAGTAGTATTTGGTTTTACCTTAGGTCCCTGGGCTATCCACTCTTAGGTTTTCAGTCAGTCGAGCAGGTTCTATATTGTGAAGTGAACCTTAAGCCAAATCAGATATTGGTTGGTTACTTTACACACTTTGTGCCATAGTTACACTTGCCTGTCTTACTGGCAGGACACCATTGTGGATTGAAGGCTTTGTAGCTGGGTTAGTGTTTACATTCCTCCGTTGATACTAGTACTAGCCTAGTATCAAGAATATGAGCCAGTAGAAGTGAAGGCTTTAGGTAGGCACCAGCTCAAGTCTCTGTGTCCAGTGTGTGTGTGGGTATTGTATCACAGCAATGGGGTCAGTTCATAGAGTGCAACCTATAGCCTTTCAATAGCCCTGAGAGTTCGGGGTTCCAATGGCGGCCCTTTGACCAACAACTAAATTAGATATAACCCGTTCCTAGTACTGAAGCTTTATTTGGTGATGAGAGATGGCTTGTTGGGGCTTTGTTTACCCCCCTCGTGTATGTATATGATTTAGGAAGTTGCTACTGTATTATGCTTCCTTACAACTCCTTAATTGTCCTTAATTTTAGCCATCCCTTCCCATATCTACCCCTCCCCATTTGATTCTCCTATTTTGTTTCCACCACTCCTTCCTACACTGAAAACTCTATTTCATTTCCGTTTCCTAGGGAGATTTGTTTCTCCTTCATAGTGTTTTACTCTATACCTAACCTCTGTGGTTCACCGAATTGTAGCTCACCTATCTTGGACTTAACAGCTCGCATTGTGGGACATTTTCTTGAATGCTGGTTGATGTGAAAGGGCCCAGCTCACTGGGGTCAGAGCTACCCTTGGCAAGTGGTCCTGGATTGCATAAGATATCAAGCCAAGCAAGCCACAAAAAGTAAGCCAATATGTAGCTCTCTTCTTCTGTGTTCTTTGCTTCAGCTCTTGCCTGCAGATTCTTACCTTGAGCTCCTGCCCTGGCTTATCATGATAGATGGTGCACTGTGCCATGGGAGTGTCAGCCAAATAAATTCTTTCCTTCCCTGTGTTGTTTTGGTCATCATGTTTATCATAGCTACAGATAGTAGATAGCAAACTCTGTGTGATACCAAGCAAGTCAAATTCTCTCAGGCTATCAGTGTACAGTGAAATAAAAACTGGCTTTCCAGAATGCTGTAGAAATCACATAGAAGTCTAAGGAGGAGTAATTTCTAAGTGGAAAAGTGTTGGACAATACAAGTGCCTTTGGCGATGGCTACATCCTTCAAAAAGTTTGCAGCTAAGTTGCATATATCAGCAATGGAGTGCTTTCTCAACCCTAGCCCCAAAAGTCCTCTGTTCGTACTGTGAAGATGAATATCGCTAATAATTTTAAGCACACCTGGTGTGATTACAGGCTCTAGTTTGAATGCATATCACCTTCCAACACAATTTCTGAAAACCAGCTAAGAAACAAGCCTTAGTAACATCACAGGGCAGGAGGTGGCAAAGGTTAATTACAATTGGAGAACCCTATGGCATTTCTGATGCCCTGCTGTTTCATGTCACCCAGTGTCACCTTGTTCCTTCCCATGAAGCAGAAGAGCCAATCACCCATGACCTATACTTTCCCATCTTAGTAGCAATTTTGTTTTTCTTGGATCAGACAGCTGGGAAGTAGTGAAAGCACGGATCCAGTTCTCTTGTTTCCTGAAAGCTCTTAGATACTTACATGCTTGAAGACAATGCAAGGGGGGTGAGGTGGAGGGGGCACAGTTCGAAGTTACTGAAGCTTTGGAGAGGCAGAAGAAAGCCCTAAGTCTATAATGTAGAAACTTTGTAACCCATGTTCCAGGACACACTGGCTTTTCCAAGATCACCAGCTGTCCCAGTGTCAAAAAGTGGATGCCACATAACTATGAAGAAACACTTATCTATGGCAAGAGACAAATCTCAGATCTATCTTTTTTCTTGAGAATTCTTTTTTTAAAATTAATGAATGATTACAGCATAGAAAATCATTGACAAACAAAACAGTGATTTATTTAAAATAACCACAATTACTTGCAGATCGTTTATGTTTTCTAATATGCTCTTTGAATATTTTCCTGTTCTGAACAATGTTCCACTCATGCTATGCTTTTTTTTTTCCACAAAATTTCTCCAAGCAATAAAATATGGCAAGACCTTTTCAATGCAACGTTACTCTCTTTTCTTTTGTCTGTATTTCCTGCATGTGCCCATGCACAGGTATGCTAAACATGTGTTACATGCTGAACTCTCATGAAAACTATTTTGAAGTAAGAGGGTTATTCGTAAGCATTATTAGAGAATTCTTGGGTTGCCAGGTTTCATCTATGAGTGTTGCTGTGCCAGGCAGTTTTCAAGTTTGCATCTATAATCATCCTACAGAGCACACACTGAAGAACCCACATCACCCTCTGGTTCCCAGCTCAGGAAGCCAAGCGAGGTTAAAAATATTTCACTCCGAGGAATGTTAACTGTGGAGTCAGTCTACACAGAGTTGTGCCATCCCCCGTCAAAGAGGATAATGACGAGATGCTGGGAAAGGACGACTGGGAGTTCATGGCCACTGTCCCTCAAGTCTGTTCATTTGCAGATGGTCTCTGCAGGTTGGAGGAAGGTCAACTACCCTTGTAGCTACTTTTAGCAGTCACAGTAAAGGCTCTGGATAAACAGACAGGGCTAAGCCGAAATAGAATCACCATTCTTGGAAGAGTCAAGTTAGCTGATCAACTGGGTCAGCTTCTGCCTTTCCATATGGAAGCAAGAAAACACTAGTCAATTTGACCAAGAGTTTAGGGACCAAAAATTTATTGTGTCTTTTCCAAAGTATTTACCAGCAAATAACACAAATTTTGTGGGTGGAATCCACCCCTCACCATCTGTCCCCACCTTTTCTGAGCAGCCTTTGAAGACATTTTGTCTTCCTACACCAAGTCTACTCCCAGTCCACTTCTGGGGCAGACATGATCAGGATCTGTCCCTAACAACTGATAGGTATCACTTAGGTAGGTTGAAATTGGTGTTTTCCTTGTGAGCTTGACTGTCTTGTCCACATGTGGTTTCTTATGAGCATATAGATATGTATGCATTTAATCACCCACTAAAAGAGATTTGCAGAACATTTTTTAGGGTTTTTAGAGAATGCAGAGACTTATAAAATGCACTATTTACCTTAAAGAAACTTCTAGTATGGAGGTATAAAAATGACCATGGTCAAAGATAAATTTATATAGTATATACTATGTCATATATATGTCATATACTATGTCATGTCTGAACAAAGAACTATGATAAATGGTGATAGTCAGAAGAACTTCCTCTAAAGCCTGAGCATTTGAGAGATGGATGTAGAGAAAGGGATTTGGATGGACTGGGGTTAGACTAGAAAACAGTATATTCTTTGGTTAGAACTGAGCAATGGACACCTTAGATCCATCAGACAATGAAGAAAATTGACAAGCCTACAGCAAAAAGCTATATTGACTGCTCTCGGCACACACCTGGACACAATCTGAATTCTAAAGCAGGGGAAGGTTACTTGGTAAATGAGGCAATCTGATGACTTCACAAGGGACTAAAGCTGAACATTTCTAGCTGCCCTTGGGTTTCATGAAATTAACAAATGCCATTAAATAGTTCTCTTCTGCATGGGTTCACATCATTTCCCTTGATATAACTTTTCTTTGGAAATCAGTTACTCCTGGTCAGTAATAGCATTGGAGAGGAGAAACGAAGTCTCATATAACTTTTGGCATAGTTTGTAGTGGCCATGTTGGGTGATAAAGACATTGGCTTTATTTAATTTTCAATGCTGGTCTAAAGTTGCATGGGGTCAGTCCATTCTATCTCCCTAAGCATTAGAAAAATGGCTGGTCATGGATTTGAACATGAAAGTGTACTATCAATACTGTGGTCTTTTTGAACATCAACAGAGAGAATAGAAATCTTGGTAGCATGTGATGGGTCTTTGGCTCCATCACTGGTAGTAATGACGCAAGGTTGAGTGTTTCTTGTCATTAAAATGTTATAGTACCCACTCTCAATATTCTATGCTTAAAGCAGTGTAGTACACATTTAGAGAAGACCAAATTATCATCTCACATTACAGTCAAGAAAACTGAAGACACAAGAGGAAAAGTGGTGATTTATATTTCATTAAGAAGTGGTGATCCAAGCCCCAGTTGCCTGTTTCTACTTTACTGAGCTATTTGGGTTTTTAGCTTAGCCCCATTCCCATAATGGCTTATACTCTAACTATGTAAAATACAGTGATTCAATATAAAAATTAAACAAGAGGCCTGTCTTGATGGTAAAGGCCCATAATTGTGTCTACTCATGAAGCTAAGGCAGGGGAATCATACGTTCACAGTCTGTGTGGCTACAGAATATATTTGAGGTTAGCTTAGACAATTTAATGAGACATTGACTCAAAAATTAAAAACGAAGTCTAGCATTTTCAAGGTCTTAGTTTAATCCTCAGTACCACAGAATAAATGAATAAAAGTTACAATAAAAACAAATCATCAATATTTTCCCTGTAAATGATGTAACTATCACCATTATTCTGATATTTGTCTCCTTCAACTTTTTACTTATAATTATGGTTATTATTGCATAATATATTTTATTCTGCTGGAGTCATGCTTATATTTATTCTTTATCCTATTTTTACCTGTATTTATTATGAGCGTACTTTAACATCACCAAGTAAATACTATGAACTCTGTAGTCAATAAAGACTGCATTTCATTCTATCTTGTGGGTAATGACACTATGTGAATAACCTACTGTTGCCTTTCAGAAAATTTTCCAGTTTTATCACATTTTCATTTATTTCTTTATGATGAATTTTAGCAGTTAGTGCTACATCCTAGACTATGTGTGCTTCTGAGGCTTTGGAAATATGTTAGCGCTGTGTCTTCTAGGAATGCTATGACAACCCACACTTTTACTAAATGCATACAACACTATTCATTCTTTTTTCATGCCCTGATGCAACAGATGTTAACATGTCCAGCTATCTCTTGCAATCTAATGGATAAACCATTTTATTTTTTTCTATTTTAATTTTCATTTTCTCTAATAAAAGGGGCTAAGTCCCCCCCATAAGTTCATTAGCTAAAACAGAGACTTTCTTGAGGTGAATAGGCCTGACACCTTTGTGGATCAGATTAAAGGGTGTTTAAAAAGGTGAAGACTTTGGGTGTTACGACTCTGTCTGAGTCAGTTGGTAGATCAGGCCTCTCAGACAAAGGCATATACTCACAGCCAAACAGTGGATGGAGCTTGGGGACTCTTATGGAAGACTAGGAGGAAGGATTACAGTCCCTAAGGGGTTAGTAACTCCACAGGAAGACCAACAGAATCAACTAACCTGGAGCCTTGCAGCTCTCAGAGAATGAACTACCAACCAAAGAACATGCATAGAATGAACAAAGGCCTCACCACATATCTGTAACAGGTGTGCAGCTTGGTCTTCATGTGGGTCCAAACAACTGGAGCAGGGCTATTCCAAAAGCCGTTGCCGGTTCGTGGGATATGTTCTTCTAGCTGAGCTGCCTTATCTGGCCATAGTAGGAGAGGATGTGTCCAGCCTGAAAGAAACTTGAAGTATCAGGATGGAGAGAGAAAGGTGGGGCACCCTCTCAGAGGAGAAAGGGGTGGGGAATGGGGATGGATTGTGGGAGGGGGTGACCGGGAGGGGGACAATGAGCAGGAAGTAAAGTAAATAAGTTTTTACAAAAAGGTGAAAGAGAGCACTGGTCTTTTGGGCACAGCACATGAGAATTGAATACTGTGTGTACTTTGCTCTCAAGATTCTGGGACTAAATACAAAGCAGAAGCAACTAGCCACATGGTCAGAAAGGTGCTTTTATATTCTTAAGGTTTTTTTAGGCACCAACTTATGGAAACACTGCACTAGTTCTCATTTCCTTTACTGTTTCCTATACATTCACAATTAGCCTTACCATTTATTCAAGGCCTTTGAAAGCCCTTGATACTGCTTTTCATTTGTGTGTGTGTGTGTGTGTGTGTGTGTGTGTTTTTCCTCTGAGACTAACACCTGGCTGGGTTGGTACCTTTTTTTTTTTTCAGTTAATTTGCCTATAGTCACTGAATTCTATCTATCCTTGGTCAACAACCACTTGTGGCTGATCAATATTTCTGTGCATTTTAAATCATGTGTGAAGTAATAGCTATTTAGGCTATCCAGGTAGACTTTTCTAACTTTGCCTGAATATCGTACTCTACCAAATTGTCCCTGTAGAAATGAACATGTTGAGTATAACTGGATACCTCGTTGTGTCTGCATGATACAAGCAGAATAGCCTCATAGACAGAAGCTTTTAATTTGGGGGCGGGGGGAGGGCAGTATTCTCTTGGTGATCTTCCTCAGAAGTGAAGGTCTCCTTTGTGGAACTCTCAGCCCCCAGTAGAGGGCTCCCTTCCTCACTCCTTCAATAGAATTTTCTGAGTTTCTTATGGTTTGTGTTATAGGGACCCATTTGCTTTGTTAACTGATGGGTATCTGGGGAACAAGGGTGTATTTTAATCATTGTGAAAGTATTCAACACTGGTATTTGTGTTATAAACATTGAGCAGTTGTCTCCTGAATGAGGGTTGGCAAAGGGGTTGGAGTAAGGTCTTCAAGGGCAACCTAGAGGAGTCTGAAGAGTCAGAGTCACTGGAAAGGGAGTGACTTCCAAGTTCTGCATGCTCGTCATCTTTGTTTTAACTAAATAGTAAGTCTTAACGATTCTGCTGCATATGGCATTTACATGTTAATAAAGGTGTAGAAAGCTATACTTGACCACGCTACAAAACAGATCACACATTAGTAAACACAGTGGCTTTCATTATAAAGAATTTGAGAAAGTTTCTAACTCTCAAAACAGAGATCTACACTACAAGGATAAAGATAGCTTCTAAAATGTCAAATGTTTCAAGTGCATGATAAACTCTCCATATTACTTTTGCTTGTCTGTCTGTGTATCAAATCCGTCCCTGATTCCTGTGAAGGCCAGAAGCAGGCATATGATCCCCTGAGTGATCTCACATATGGTTGTGAATTGTCTTGTAAGCGCTAAGAGTAGAAAGTGAGTTCTACTCTAGTGGGCTCACAGAAATCAGGGAGTCTTTTCGGGTCTGATGTAGGCTATCAGTATTTATGTTATGGCTATGTAGCTTTTTGTATGTGTGGGATTCCTAACAGTGGGAGTAGGGCTGTCTCTGACTTTTTTGCCTGACTTTGGGACCGTTTTCCTCCTACTGAGTTGCCTCATGCAACCTCGATATAAGAATATGTGTCTGGTTTTATTGTAGCTTGTTATACAATATTTAAGATATCCCTGGCTGGCCTACTCTTTTCTGAGGGCAGGGGATAGGGGATGGGTGGAAGTCAGGAAGAGAGACTGTGGGAGGATAAGGAGAGGAAACTACATTCAGAATAAAAGAAAACAAGAACGAAAGATACAAAGAAAGAACGAAGAGAGAAAGAGAGAGAGAGGGAGGGAGTGAAAGAGGGAGGGAGGGAGGGAAGGAAGGAAGGAAGAAAAGAAGGAAACCGTCCTCTGTAAGAACCACCAATACTCTTAACTGTTGAGCCATTGTTGCAGCCTCTACATTCCTTTTTTGTTCTGTGTAGATGCCATCAATTACTAGCAGCAGGCAGGCAGGCTGGCAGTTCAAAACCTCTAGTGTGGCTTGATATATGGGTTAGTGATGAGAGAGTATTTTGAGTGTAGAAAAATCTTCTAACAGGCAGGCAATGCATCCCCTTTCTAACCATGGGAATAAGTATGGCGACAGTATGACACCGTAAGATGAGGCCCATGCTCTCAGCTTTTTACTAAATCAGGGGCAAGCCTTGGTGCAATGAGATTTTGATGCTGTTAAAGGGGACTGTTTGGGTTCCTTGATGGCTTACACTGGAGACAACAGGCAATGCTCTCTGAACTATTTCCTGCCAGTATAAGTTGATCTTTTCCTAGTATATCATGAGTCTACTGGAGCCATGACATTAGTCATTTCTGTGACAGGACCTCTAGGAAAACAGAAAAGAAGCTCTGGTGTCTGTGCCCGTTCTGGCCAGGAGAAGAAGCTTGTAACATCTGAGGGCACTGAGTTTGCATGAGGTAGAGTCTGGGGAATTAGAGCTCCTCATTTTAGCAGTATTCTACTCTCCCTAAATACTTAGGTAGGAGTTGAAGGAAAGAGGGGAGGAGCCGTGACAAGAGGCTAAAGATGTTTGAAGAAATACTCATGGAAAAGCCAGAGAAAGGGCTCCACAGAGAATCAACATCCTTTCTTTTACCTTGTTTGAGCTGAGTTCCCTGACCTCGACAGCCAAACTCTGACTTCAGTACTCATGTATGTTCAGTTTAATAGGAAGTCCAAGGGCCACATACAGTATGTTCAAGGAGAAGCAGGGCAGAGACCAACAGCCTCTTCTATTAAGTGTGTTCTTTTAAGCCAGCCATGACTTCATCTCATGCAGAAATGTTGAAAAAAAAAAAAAAGAAGAAGAAGAAGAAGCTTCAGATTTACTCATGTCAAAGAGAGAGACAATACAAGCCTATGTTTGTTCAACACTGATGAAGGATTGACCATGGGATATTGATACCGAGTTAATTCTGGCCTACACTGATGACAGCAAGAGGAGTTTATCAGCCTGAGGCTGTGCTGACAACCACAGAGAAGGTGTTCATTGGGAGTTGAGCCAACACATTTTAACTTGTTGGTATATATAAGAAACATGGATAGACTTTCTATGTGTTGTATATTTTTAAGTTTACTCTGAACTTAAAATGCTATTTTAAAAAGACAACATGGTGATATGCACACAAAGCAATGAAATCAGACCTTTTCTGAACACTGTACAAAAAAATTCATTCAAAATTAATCGCAGGTCAAAGGTAAGGCTTAAATTATAAAACTCTCAGACTTAAACATTACAAAAGCTTCAGAGCATTAGAATTGTTAATGTTTTCTTAGATATAAGCCAAAAATCCCAACAAAGGTATAAAAAAATAGATAGATTGAACATACTTTATAAAAAGCAAGAATATTTTATGTATCAAGAGGCACAAACAGTAAAAAATGTAGCTCCACAAAACAGGAGAAAGTAAATTTTAAAATATATTCTCTGTGAGAGGTTAATGTTACAAATATATAGAAAACTCCTAAAAGTTAAGAATTATAGATAATAATGATAATTACAATAACAGCAACAAACAACATGATTGATAAATGGAAAAGAGCTTGAAAAGATATTTCTCCAAAGAAAATAGAAACATGAGCAACAGGAGATGTTCAGTATTAATCACAGTGAGGGAATGTGAGCCGCCTGGACTATGAGATGCCACTTTGTCACCCTCACCACACCTGATGTATATCAAAACCTCTGGAGGTCTGCAAGTGTTAATTGAATATAGTAAAGCTGGAACACTTGAGTAATGTTGAAGACGACGTGATGTGCATAGTGGCCTTTAAATATTAACATTGAGTTGTCAGCAGTTTTTACATGCCTAGTTATGAACCCAGAATAATTGAAAGTAGGGTCTTGAAGACATTTTTTTTTATTCCTAAATTTAAAACAATATCGTTCACCAAAACTAAAATATAAAAGCAACTCAGGTGCCCATCATCAGCCAAAAGGAAAGAAAATGAGACACATACATGTGGTGAAATCTTTAAAAAGAAGAAGATTATGACACATATTATAACATAGATGAGGCTTGGGGACATTCTATTAAGCAAAACAATTGAGTCTCAGAAAGACAGTCACTGTATGATTCTACTTGGAGATATTTAGACAAAGTCATAAAGATAGAAAATGAAATTGTTATTGCCAGGTACTTCAGACCAAGAGGGATGAGGAGGCTTATTATATTGATGACTGAAATTTCAGTTTTATAAGGAGAAAGAAAGTAGATGGTATGATTCTGTGAATAAAAGCCCTTGTCTGCTATGCTCAATGACCTGAGTTTGATTTCTCAGTCCTCCCTGGTGGAAGGAGAGAACTGACCTCCTGATAGTTGCCCTCTGGCCTCCCACATTGAGACACAATTGCATGCACAAGCATATATATGCACTTGAAAGTATTCACAAACGAATGTAATACCTTTTTAAGATAGTAGAAATGGTTGTCCAACACAATTCTGTGGCACTCAATTACACATGTAAGAATGAAGAAGATACTATTTTTTATGTAATGTGTATTATGTTAAAATATGGATTAAAAAAGAAATAATGTATTACAGAATGAGAAAAAAAAAAAGTCCAGCACCAAGGACCTGTTTGTATCAATGAGTCATGTTCAGAGGAAAGACTAAATGCATATAGGAACAGGTATTAACAAGAAAGGCAGGAAACAGTGTTCTTGCTAATTATATACAATTTCACTTTGTGTTATTTTGTCCTAGGAATTATGTATGTTCTGTGCTAGAAACATTTCTTGTACTGGTCTAGCATAAGCTGAATATCAAGTCTTGGAGCTTTATCTACATGTCCTAGGTAATGTTGGAATTACAACTTTTCATTTGGCTGTTCTTCAGTCTTCATTTCTACAAATAATGTTCACTGAAATAGAAATACTCAACATGAAATGTATTTGTTTTTACAGTAGGTAACATATAAAATTCAATGCCATTCCACCATTTATATATTCTACCTGTACTAGAGCAGCGCAAGCTACATGCCAGGCAGTCTGTTAGCCATGGGGCATGAAGAGCAATAAAGATCTAGTTAAGAACTCATCTGATAATCCTTTGGACTATAGTTCTGGTCCAGTGGAGGAATAAAGACAGTTAGAAATACTGAATACTCATTGTGAAGCCAACAGGGCAGCTTCTGGAAACCCAGGGTGTCATGACAACACTGTTTTCTGCAGGATTCTATTCTTCAAGCAATGGTCTCAGCTGAAATACAGAATTATTTCCAGTCTATTCATAGATTGTCTTTCTCTAGATCTCAAATGGATGGGAAGGAAGGCATTGTAGATTTGTGGCAGTGTCCTCCCACTTACATATGTCTTATGGGTAGCTGGATTTTCTGTGCTGCCCTTTCCCACAGTTCAATGTTAGAGCCTTAAGTTCCAAGGCGATGGTATTTAGAGACGAGGGCTTTAGAGCTAATTCGGTATAGTTCACATCGTGTTGTGATCAGTGTCCTTCATAGGACCCAAAGAGGCCAGAACACATTCTCTTTTTCGCTCCCACTGTTCATTGCCTCTCTCTGCTCTGTTGCCATGCAAGGAAAAGTGAGGTTGCTTTCTGCAGTATGTTCTAACCAGGATCCACATCTGTCATTACCTTGACCTTGGATGCTCCCGCAATCTGAAATCAATGTCTGCTGCTTAAATAACCCGTCCCTAGTAGTTTGTTAAATGCCATGCTTGTTGAGTGAATACCATGTTTATTTCATGAATGAGAAAACTGAGCCAAGGAAATGAAACAAAACCTTTGCTTAAAGGACAAGTTCCTGAGCACAAGATACAGATAGCTACCTAAACCTAAGCCTAGGAATCCTTTCATCTCAGAATATATGAAACGCTGTGGATTCAAGATTTAGGACTATTAAGTTTATTCAGACAAGAGTGGGTGACTTAGTTGTTCACTTTCTTTAAAAACAATGTTTATTTATTCTTTAGCCAAGTGAGTTCAGTTAGGACTATCATTACAGGAATGGGTATGGGGCCATCTACTAGGGCATTAAGAAACTCCTAGTAGCCTGACTTTTAAAGAAAAGCGCCTCCCTTCCCCAGCAGTCATCAATGTCCTTGACCCCATACAGCATCCCACCATTTTGGACAGGCATCCTAGACACTTTGATACTGATGACAGTTTGCTTTGGCGTCTTCCGCATTGGTTTTCAGACTCTCTTTGTCCCATCACCTCTGGCGGGCTGTGGAGTGCATTACTTTACATAATGACTGCTCTAGGTCAGCTCTGCCTACTTATTTTCATGTATAGAACAAAATATTCCTAGTACTTCTTTATCAAACAAATATTCATCGTTGACAAATTCCTTAAGTAAAAAATGGTACCTAAAAGTTACAGTGAGTTCTGGAATCCCCGCAGTGGAGCAGCCCAAGCGTTGATTTATAAGTCATTAGCTATGTACATGTCTGGGAATGTAGAAGAAGTCAGTGCACAATGGAAACAGCCAAAGGAGATTCGTATTTGGATCTTATAGGGGTTGTAAGAGAAGGTTTTCTAGGTGGAAGCGACTTCTAAGAAGAGATAACTAGGTCATATGAATAGACTTTAATTTGTGGGAGGCGTGTGTAGGAGGGCAGGACCCACACAAGGGGGAGATAACCAAAAGCCTCAAGTGAAAGCAGTTATGGAGAATTCTAGGAACAGCAAAGCACAAGATGACACTTGGAAAGCAGACAGGTGACAGGAACCACCCAGTGTCTTAGAAGTCACATTAATGACTTTGCCCTCTGAGACAAGAGTCACAGAACCCAGGGATTAGTGGAACACAGTTATTTTGAGGTTGCAGCAGAGCAATTGGCCAAGTGGATTCACAGGCTTTGGAAAAATCACTCTGGCTGCTCTGAAGAGATGGGGTTGACATGAGCTAAGACAAGAGACTGAAGGCTGCTCAGCTTGTCTGTAAGCATTTTGTATTCTAAGCAGATGATGGCAGTCTGGCAGAGGGTAATAAGAGTGAGAATGGAAATCAATATTCAAACCGAAGGTATATTTAGCAGAGAGAGAAGCGCTTGTTAAATTCGTAGTAATGAATTGGTACTTGGGCAGATTTTTAGTGAACCAAGATATTTCAATTTCTGTGTCTCAGGCAAGGTGACCATTGAGCTAATTTATCAATGTTATTTATCATTATAAGTTCATCTTAGGGGATATTTACTAAAATTGCTATCAGTCTTAAAATTTAAAAAAATGAAAAACAATAGTTTTTAATCATTTTCTTTATGCATGTATGAGGGCACACACACACACACACACACACACACACACACATACACCCTTAATCTGATTTCCAGACACATGGTTGTACTTCAATGAGGGGTTTTGGAATTAAAGAGAAAGAGAATGTTTGAAATTCTCAGTTTCTTTCATCAAATTCCAGCCTCTTCTCTGTCACCAGCTGGAGAAGGTCAGAGTGGAGTTGGCATATTGTGTCATGTCACCGTGGCTGCTTCCAACTCCAATGTTGTCATAAAATACCCTCAGTGTCCTCAACTACATGGTCTCCATGTTCAATGTGGCAGCAGCAGTTCAAGTTCCATGACTCAGGTAAGGCTGGAAGTGGAAAGCTCGTCATCCATGGGAAGGGCATCTTCATCTCCCTGGAGTAAGATGCTACCAACATCAATTTGGCATGGCTCTGGTGCCGAATATACTTCAAAGTCCATTGGCGGTTTTACTGCCATGGAGAAGGCTTTGCATCACTAAATGTGTCTTTATTGTTTGATAGATTCACACATTTATATAGTGAATTTTAGTCCTTCATACTTCCCATGACTGTCTCATACCCTTCTCCTCTTGCTGCTGAGTCTGGCTTCCCAAGTCCTCTCTTGCCTTTATTTCTTCTTTTTGTGTGTCAACCACGGAGTTTCTTTAATTTCTTGGCTTAGCATGAGTGGAAAGTTATTTCCTAGAACAAAGGAAATTTATCACTGACTTTAGCACTGAAGAAGATGACATACTCTTCTCAACACCCACTAATTAGCAATGGTTCCTCAGGAGGGAGTCCTGGTCCCCTCCCCGGTCTGTGATGGAATGATGATTGTTACCTAGAGGAAGCCATGAGCAGATAACCCCAGCTGCAGGGCATTCATGAGCTCAACGGCCATGTGACATCCAGAAGATGTCATTTTTCTGCCGATCTCCCCATCCTCTATCTCTTACATTCTTTCAAATCCCTCTTCTTCGCTGTTTTCTGAGTCTTAGATGGGTAATATTACTACTGCCCTATTTAGAACAAGCACTTTACTTCATTTATTCTCTTCTTGTTGGCCACTTACAGATTCTTCATTAACTGCTAGGGCTGGGCTCACTTGAAGAGTGACTTCAACAAGGGTTATCATCTCTGAAATAGGTGCAAAGCATGAAACAACTCCTTCAAGTTCATCATGACCACCTTTGGAAACATCAATTTCTTAGTCAAGATTATATATAACTTTGGCCTTGTGGAGAGCCTCATGATCACAGGCTATTCCTTCCCCACCTCAGAGACCATGGATGGCTCCTCTCTTCTAGGAAGATATTGTGTCATAGCTGTGGAAATCCAGGACATTTTACATCAGCATTCAATGACATTTCCAAGTCTGTGGGCAGGGTCATCCTGAGCCCGAATGAGGAGCTCACTGGCATCGCATTTCTGTATGTAATCTCTAGCATTCAGGTCATTGATCTGACTATCTAGAGAAAGCTGGGAAATGTCATGGTATCAGACATGGTATCAGAGGTGGTTAAACTGGTATGAGATGTATCCTAAAGGGTTTTTCTGGGCTAAACAGAACAGGTTGCTCTTGCAACTGTCTATAACTAATGTCCCTAATGGTGGGTGGTATTTTCAATTACTGATATTCATTGCTGTATTCCTTCATTATAACTTATAGGACAGCATTCCCTGTTTCTTAATGGAAAGAGAATATTTATATTCCCCCTTGATGTCAAGTATCATCTTATGACACACACACACATGATATATGTTATATGTACACACACATACACACACAGATATAAAAAATCTTGAGAAACACTAGACTAAACCTCATGATGGCAAAGACACACTTACTGTTGGTATATAATGAGTGAGAAAGAGGCCCTTTTGTAATGCATAGAATATTTAGAGTTTGCCACATATAGCTAGGCAAAACTGACAACTGCGATAAAACATATGGCTTTTCTCTTTATGTGTGTGTGTGTCTGTCTGTCTGTCTGTCTGAAAAGCTCTTTCAGTCATTTTTATGAGCCCCAACTCTTGCAACTTTTGTTCAGAAATTTTACTATAAAGCTAATTAATACCTAATTTGGAAATACTTTTCTGATAATTGTAATGGGTATCACAGAGGCAAGTGATGTCTACCAGGCTAATGTTCTGTGATTCTCTCACAGAATCTGGTCATCCAGGTAAAACTGAAAATTGTCTCCAGTGTAACATTTGATGTTCTCAACTTCTTTAAGAGTTTTTCATCTGAGAGTAACAGCCAGCGTTATATCACAAAAGCATATTGCTAGCCGAAGGGAAAGCTGTTGTAATGTTTCCTTACCTGGTAATCTCCTCAGGGGTACGGTTTGCTTTTTGTTATTTGAGAAGTTACCTGCAGAGAATTTGGTGTTTTATCCCTATTTAACTTTAGATCTCTGCCCTCTGATTTCTATCCACATGTAGCAAGCATGTTCAGGGAACAGGTACCTCAGCTCAGCTTTGATTCTTCAGTTGCCTATTACTAACTTTCTCCCCAACCTCAGGAATCTCATTCAATTATGTCACCTACAGACTCAGAATCCTCCAGATGCAAGGTGAGAGAGCTTCATGACATTTTCATGGCAAGCCTCATTTAATTCTTGTCTACTTAGTTGATTATAAGGTTATTATTAAGGTCAATCTATAAAGGGAAGTCTGTGAGGGTTGGGACTGAGTTCGTTTTCTTTTTGAGAAGGATGTAGAGAACAGTAGTTTTCTGCCCATCTTCTGTTTAGGGACACCATGGTAAGGATGTAGCATGCAAAGCCAGGTCAAGTACCCAGTGACCACCTGCACATTTCTGTAGAGAAAGCAGGTCAGAAAGATGGGAAGTGTTTGGGATCATTGAGCTGTTCCCTAAAGCAAAGGTTTTCTCAAGTTCAAGTTTTATATGCATCAGAATTAAATGTCCCCACTTTAAAGTTACCAGTAATTATACATTCTGTAAAAAGAAGACAAAGCATCATTAGCAGACATAAAGATGCTTCTTTATAAAGCTCTTATCAATTACTTTATCCCATATTTTGTTTTCTTACTTTCAAGTTTCATTTTGTTTCTACTATTTTTTTATATCTTACCAACTGTTCTCTCTCTCTCTCTCTCTCTCTCTCTCTCTCTCTCTCTCTCTTTCTCTCTCTCTCTCTCTGTGTGTGTGTGTGTGTTGCTACTCTTTGCAGGTTTCTTTGTTTAATAAACCAGAAAAATGATTTTTTAAAATTTTTTATGAGTCTTACACCCTGGGAAGTTTCTTAGGATGGGGCAGTAAGGTTGTTTTTTTTGTTTTTTTGTTTTTTTTTTATCTTCATGATAACAGTTCAAGTTCTGAGTACTAGAGTCTATTAGTAGTCATGCTGTCAGGATGTCCACACCAGCCAAGATCAATCAGCTAACTTTTCTTGCTGTTTTGATGAGCTGTGAACTAACAGAAGTGGCCACTTAGATACAGGATAAAAGTCTTGGGAAGGAGGAACTACCCTTTGGGTAAATGTGGAGTTTGTGTTTGTCCCCTTTAACCCCCTAGTTACATGTTTTTAATGACTTCTTTCTTCTGTTGATATTTGAAACATTAACATAATTATCTATTTTAACATATTGTATTTACCACCTGCTGGGGATGTAACACTGAAGCTAGCACTCGTCGCTCATTAACAGTAACACTAGTCCTTCATTAACAGTGTTGACCCAATTACATGTTGTGTATCCCAGAGACAAAGAACTGTAATTGCAACTCAAAAGTGATTTCATAAACACGAAGATTCTCGGTTTTTGAAATGCAAATTGGAAAGCATTATTTGAATCTTTCACATAAATGCAGGTTTAAATGAAACAAAATCATTCAACCAAATAAAATAAAAATTCAATCTAAAGAGAGGCCATTTGGAATCAATTGGTACAGAGCACATTTCTGCTTTGAAGGATCAAAATACTTTCATTGCTCGGTGCAGAAATTAAACAAGTTAGCAACAATGAAAGCCAGACATCTGGTAAGTAACATCTACTCTGTCTATCAGCAGGTAGTGATTTTCTTTTGGAACTATTCAGCGTATTGTCTGGTGCCTGGACAATGGAAGTCTGATGAAGCATTGATATATCTGCCTGGGGGTTTTCAAGCTCCACTGAAGAGATGGAAAGCAGGGGAGACTTGTAAAGAAAGAATCATTGTATATACATGTGCACGGGGCAGTAAATAACTGTGGCTTCACCTGTCTTGTGGACCAGACCTGAATAAACAGAAACAACTGTAGTGTGATATACTTGAAGAGCTCTGGGATCGTTCTTTACCTAGACGATGACTAAAAAAGAAAAAAAGAAAAAGAAAAAAGATAAAGATAGCCCAGAGAACTGGGAAGAGACAGTGCTGAGGAAGAAAACCTGTGGTAAAAGAGGAGATGTTTCTTCAGAATGGTTCATCCCCTCCCCCCACACCTTGATTGAAAAAAAAAAAAGCTCAAGAGTAAGAAAGAAAAAAACCTAAAGGTTGAATGACACTTTAAAATTTATTTCCCAAAGAGTCATTTTTTAAGATTCCTTAAAACTGTCAGCTCAACAAACACTCCAGGAAATAATGACTCTTGTTGCTGGACTCCTAGTTAACAAGCAAGTTAACTAGGAAGTTAAGAAGCAGTGGTAGCTTAGATGCCAACACTTTATTTTATTTTATTTTAACCATTTAAAATAGTAAAATCATCCATACTGAGTTCTAGAAGTCTCCCAGGCACTGTAGGTTGGGACACACCTCTCAAAAAGATATCCTCATGCATTTATATAAAAGAAGGTTTAAGAATGTACAGTTGGGAATCCTTTAAGTTAGAACACTGGGGTTCTTTGACCTTCTTTATTGGCTATTAATTTTGACACATGTTCTCAGTCTTCTCCTCCCTCCCTCTCTCCCTCCCTCCCTCCCTCCCTCCCTCCCTCCCTCCCTCCCTCCTTTCTTTCTTTCTTTCTTTCTTTCTTTCTTTCTTTCTTTCTTTCTTTCCTTCTTCAGTCTTATTCCTCAATCCACATGCATCTGTAAGACTCTGATCAATTGACAAACTGAAACTCTCTTACAACAGTTAAAGTGTTTAATGCCACAGACTCTGTGTACAGAGTCAGCAATGGGGCAATCAATTCTGGCAGACTCCACCTTGGGAGTCCCATGAAACTCTGCAGCAGAACCTGGGTGCCTGACAGCCCAGAATGTGCTGAGCTGGGGAGTTAATCTGATCGCCTTGATCAATTGTAATTGACTTATGTCAGGCAGAGTTTGCCATTTCTGCAGGAGCCTTTGATGGAAAGTCATTGAGACATTATGTAGTACCTAAACGTGTATAATGCTAAAAGTAAAAAAAAAAAAAAAAAAAAAAAAAAAAATTCTCTTGGCTCACTGTTGTCAGACTGTTGGTGTTTCTTTTCTTCAAGTCCTCTCAGCCTTTCTTTGGTATTGGTGAAGTACACTCAGCATATTTGTAGAAAAGTATTTATCCTGCCTCGTGTCTTAGTCCTCTGCAATTTTAAACATGTGCTTTTTATTAGCTTATTTCAGTTTTGCAGTAAACCTCAGCAACTGAATCTATAAGACAGAATGCAGAGTTGTGTCCATTTTATCCAGGAATAAAGGCATACAAATTTCCCAGGTGATTCCTTACAGGGATACAGCAGGCAAATGCAGTGGGTTCCAGATGTCCTGAAATAACTCCCTATTCTTTCCAGGTGCAACAATGAGCGATTTAGAGGATAAACTACACACAGGTGTATCTTCCTAGCATGACAATGAAAAGTGTTTACCTTCTTACTTTCAGGCTTGGATTGATTTTTTAAAAAAAATTCTTACTATCTTAGAATCTCTCTTATGATGACAAAGAAACACACACACACACACACACACACACACACACACACACACATTCCACACATAGTGTGAACGCCTCACTTGTTAGCTGAGGTGTTGCCCTGTGGCCCTTCTTGACTTTACACCGACAGGACAGCCTTCTTCCTCGGGTCTGTGGTTGCTAGTCTTGATGTGGAGTTTTAAGGAATGATAAATAGATCTTCTGTTATTGGATAAAAGGGGCTGCTTTTACAAGGATTGAATCATAAAATTGATCATTGGGATGGCTTGATTTTACTCCTTGTGACACACTCAATGCTGTCTGGCGAGGTGCTCATTAATAAAGGTAGGAACATGCATTTTTACCAGTTCTGAAGATACTGAAAATGCAATTGAAAAAAAAAGCTAGGCAATAGAATAGTACTGCAGAGGGCTAATTGTTGCTACCCCTCCAAATAAATCTCAAGATGGATTCAGTGAGCACTGTTTCCTATGTCAAAAGAAGTTGATTTAACAGTTTGAAATATTTAAATAAAAAATTCTTTAGGATAAACCCAAACCCTACACATTTTTATTCAATAAATGAACTTTTGTTGCTAAAGCTTTGACTCTCTGCAATGGAAAGAGAAGCTGAATGAAGTGTATCTCTACACAGCAAGGTGTTAAATCTAAGCAAACATATTAACATGAAACATAGTTATTTATATCATGTAATAATGAAAATCAATATGTACGCACATATGAGTAGTCCGTGTGTGTGTGTGTGTATACATGTGTATGGAGTTGGCCTTGTCACCAAGCTTTTCATCCATACATTGTTCTTTTACAAAGTACTAGTGGGTAAGATACTCACTTCATTCTTCCAGTAACTGTGGAAGAAAAATCTAGCCAGTAAAATGGCGTGCAAATACCAAGTAAGATAATAATTACTTTGATGATTAATGAGGCAGAAGAGTGTAGGATTTCGTTGCCTGTCAGTCCTAGATCTTCCCATTTTCAGTGAGCAGCATCATACATAGTCTCTCAATATTTGTGATTGATGTGTTCTAATAAGCCCAACAAAGCAAAATGACCTGCGTCTACTCATTCAAATCCTGTTAAAGGAGCTTTTAAAAAATTATTAAGGAAAGGGTACATTCATTTACTTAAAGTTTTCAATCATGAGGAAGAGCTTCCTTCATACAGTGCCAGACTGGTCACCATGCAGAAAGGCTGCTTGTGACTAGTGTAACCATCCAATGAGATGGAGTAAGCAGGATGAATCCTGACAGCCTGCTTATTGCCTATCTATGGAGTCAATTTTTGATAATTAGAACAAGGTAACACTCCTGTTGGAATGCATGATTTTGAGAGTCAGGTGTAGGCTAGATGCATATGTTCAGTGCACATACTAATCATCTGATATAAGGAATGGTTGAATCTCTTATGATACCCTCCATTCCTGACTCAACCATTGCTGTATTTGAGTGTGCTATTTCACAATCAACAATTTCTCTGCTCATAAGAACTGGGAGTATTTTATTTTTTTTAAGTCAAACCAGTTTTGCATTTGGCCAACCCAAGAAGAAATGTTGCAAGAGTCAGATCAAGAGAGGTCACAGGGTGAACATGTATCAACTTCCTAACTGTAGCATAGTGATTGAGTGAATAATAGTTTATGATGTCTTAGATCAGCAGCAATGGTTTCCACCAAGACTTTTAGAGTGTAAGAAAACTGCTCTGAGGTTTTAGTTTTGTTTTGCCTTCTAATTTGCTAATGCAAAGGTTATGCTTTGTTTCCAAGATAAAGTTGGAAAATTTCAGTTGAAATGAAATCATCTCACACTGAAATATATAGACTTGCTAAAAGAACGGAGATTAAATTTCATTGAAATAGTTCATTGAAAATAATTTATTTCCGTCATAGTTCTGACTTTATCTGATTCATCTGATCTCACATGACTTGTGTCTCCTGATGCTTCTCTAGAGCACATCATGATTTTTCATCATCTTCTGTTACTTCTTTCATGAGTAGTGCCCCTCTCCCCCTTGGTAGATAGTTCCTTATTATGTCTTAAAGACCAGGATCCTAAAATTTTTAAGTTTTTTTCCTTTATTTATTTATTTATTTATTTACTCGATTTATAGCCAGATCACAGCCTCCCTTCTCCTCTCAGTTCACCCCTCAGCTGGTCCCTTTCTCCATCCTTCCCCTTCATCTCTGAGAAGGGTGAGGTTTCCCCTGGGTAACAACCCACCCTGACACCTCAAATCAGTGCAGGACTAGGAACATCCTCTCTCACTGAGGCCAGACAAAACAGCCCAGTTCTAGGGACAGGAAGATCCTGAGTTTTTAGAGTATTTGTACTATTTGTCACTTGCATCTTTTGTTCTTGTCATCCCAGTTCCATTTTTTTCTGTTTTTCTTAGTTTTCTATAACTTTTCTACATATTTTCTTGTGTTAGATTTCCTCTTCTTCTTCTTCTTCTTCTTCTTCTTCTTCTTCTTCTTCTTCTTCTTCTTCTTCTTCTTCTTCTTCTCCTTCTTCCTTCTTCCTTCTTCCTCCTTCCTCCTTCCTCCTTCCTCCTTCCTCCTTCCTCCTTCCTCCTTCCTCCTTCCTCCTTCCTCCTTCCTCCTTCCTCCTTCCTCCTTCTTCCTCCTCCTCCTCCTCCTCCTCCTCCTTCTCCTCCTCTTCCTCCTCCTCCTCCTCCTCCTCCTTCGTCTTCTTCTTTATAGTAATGGAGGCTTTTAGAATTGTGGGCTTCTCTTATGCTGAATGCACTTTCTCACATAGTTTTTAACTTTTGAGGATGCTCTCAGCTTACAGAGAATGCTTACACCATTACTTCCTAAGTAGCCTGCAAGTGCAGCTCTGACTCTGAACAAAGTCAGTTGGCTGCGTGAATCTGCTGTTTGTTCATGTGAAGGACTACTGGGTCCCCTTTTGGTAACCTTTTTCTTCTTATTATATGATTTAAAATTTTTATCTTAGGGAAGTGCAAGTATGTTTTAAAAAAGAAAAAAGTATCTGGTCACAGAATGGGTTTTTGGAGGAGGATCTATTGGACTCACAGTGTTTAAAAAAAACATTTGTACCAACTCTTCCTGATTTCCAGGTTTACAGAAGACGAGGAGGAGGAGCGGGGAAGAGGAAAAGGAAGAGGAAGAAGAGGAAGCAGAAGAAGCAGCAGCTTTGATCAGGCTTTACAATGTCTATATCTAACTACATTTACACATTTTCTAATTCTTCCTAATGCCCATTCCTAGTTTTCATCTTCTTTCAAATATCTAACATCCACAATAACCAAGCAGAAGTGCTAATGAAAAAGGTTCCTGGAAGACTTCTAAGGCTAGCCGTTGGGCATTTGTTCTCTTCTGCTGATTACCCATATTTTGTAACACCACTAATTTGGCCAATTATTTCACTAGTTTCTAAATTTGTCAAGGCTCCAAGTAATTAATTTCCTTTGGATTTTCCCCCTAAATCCATCATGGAACTATAAAACCATCTCAAGTTGTCAGCACTTAGATTTCAAGTAAAGAATATGTTGATTAAGATGATATTGTCTTTGATTTTAAAAGGGTGGGGCTTATTATTAAGAAAAATGTCCTACCTGAGCACGGCCTGTCAGAGCATCTTTAGAGATTTAATCATCTCTCTTTCACTAGAACCAGAGGGATGAAAGGCATCAGTACAAAGAGTAAGGAGCGGGATTTGATCACTAACAGCTTCTTGAACATGAAGTTTTAATTAATGAGCTTTGTAGTCTAACCTCTACCACTGATGTGAAAATATCACATACTAGGTATAGAAGACAAATATTTATTAATTAACTTACAATGTATAAAATGGGCTGTCTCTGAGCTTATCATCTACCTCACTGGGCTCAGTGTTGCTAGGTTCAGTAAGTGTTTATTGGCTCTGTCTGAGTTCTAAAACCGTGTCACTGTATATTCTTTCCCCTCTTTCACTATCATTTTTGTTCTTTAGTGTCAACAAGCCTTCCATAGATTCACTGGGTGTCCAGGAGGAACAATAGCAAAGGCTCTTCTTGGCTTTGGTATCTAGAAGTTTGAAGACATGTTTTGTCTTGGAAAAGTCATCACCCTTCTAAAGTGAGTTTGAATCCCGCTGTGGTTGTTTTGTCGTAGTCCTTACTCCCTGTTAATCAGTCTCAGTTCCACTCATGTTCTACTTTTATGCTTTCTGGCAGTCTTGCTTTCCAAAGTCATGTTGAAACTTTCTTCTTTTTACAAATTATCTTTGTAGATTGTTGTGCCTGTTTCATGAACTCCAAAGGACCACCAAGAAGCCAAAGGTCTTTATTCAAGCTGGAGCTTGGGCCAAACTGCCATCTCTGATGCAGCAGGATGGGAGGGTGAGTCCTCAGAGGGACAAGGTTTTATAGGAAATGACAAGCAAACAATGGGGGCTGGTAGCCTGGCACACATCTGGTTGGGGGGCTATTATGGAATTTTGTTACCCTTTAAAATAATTGGATGGTGCTGGAACCCAAACCATAAATTTAACTTCTGCTTTCCTCCTGATTGGTGATTGTTAGGAAGTGAATTGCCAGGGGTGGGTTTATAATCTGAAAACTGGTGCTAGACATAGGATTGTTGGGGAGTAACCAAGAAATTGGTGTTAGAGCGTTCAACCTTAGGTCATATTCTCTAAGTCTGAACCCAAAATCTGCATATATATTATATTATATATTAATATATATTAATATATTATATATTAATATATATGTAATATATGTGTGTGTATGTCTATGTCTATGTATACACACAGACACACACACACATATATTATATATATATATATATATATACACACACATATATTATATATATATACACACACACATATATTATATTATATATATATATATATATATATATACACATATTATATATATATGTGTGTGTGTATCTGTGTGTATACACATATATATATAGACATATATATACATATGTATATATGTCTATATATATGTGTGTGTGTGTGTGTCTGTGTATAAACATATTACCAAGTGAAGAGCTTTACAGCTTTATTGAAAGAATTTTGATCTTAAAGCCATCAATTTTTGTTGAAAATTGGTGAAAACTAAAATTGGGGATACTAACCTTGGATGTTATATTTTTTAGAGAATAGGTCTTTAACTATACTTAAAAAATGGCTTTTCTCATCATCTGAGGCCTATTCAGCTTATCATATTGTGGTTATTCTATTAATGTGCTCAGCTAACTGTTTTTCTGAAAACTTGCCTAACTCCAATACCCTTGAAAAAAAATCTCTACTTAATGACATGCTGGGGTTGTCCAAATGGGTAATTTGGAGCCATAACATGAAAATGAAGTATCAAAGATGGTGGATAATTCTCTTCCTGACCTTGTCTTTAAATTTGGACTCATTTCTACAGCACCCACTCTGATACATAGTAGGCATCTCAAGAAAGAAATCTGAATCTTATCCTTCTGTATTTTTTCTCAAACCTTCTCTGTGTCAGTACATGTTTCCACCATTTACCCTTGATCCAAGAATAAATTCCAAATTCCAGTGGGAGGTTTTTCAAGACACTAGATGGATAATTTTTTTGTTTTATTTGTATTTTTTTCTTTTGCTAAAGTAGGACAAAAAAATGTAGGTAAACTGGGAAGAGTCAACCAGCCTGGATTAATGATTCCCCCAATAATCTTATGTTATCATTCATCCAAAGCCTTAGTTAGTTTTAAATTAATAAATGTTAATTCCAAAACAATATGGGATTCTAGGGAATCAGAGGAAGTTATTGATTTATAAAGTAGTGATATTGAAAAAGCTGTGACTTCACGCTGAGAAACAGCAGTCAACTGTTAGATCAGGAAAGAGATTACAACCTAAAGTCACTTATTGGCCATATTTTTTTCAAAATTGCTTGAAATCTTGTTTTATACATCAATTTCCAATTCAGTAGAATACTTTATTATCAGGAAGCATGCTGGGAGTTTCCCTTCAGTGTGTCACTGAATTATTACTGGATTATTTTTTTTACATGTAGTTAAGTAACAGCATTAGCGATACAAAAATACTTTATTTTTAAGTGAAATCTTTTATTTCATTGTGGCAGAAATTAAATTCCAATAGCTAAAACTGAAAATGGAGTAATTCCCAAAAAAATTTATTCATTAATGAGCAGTAGCTAATTTCTGGGCATGAGGTTCTCTTTCAGATAGTACAATATGTAGTATAAACAATTTAATAAGAAGGAGTATTCTGTTTGTTGGAAGAATCAATATGACTCAAAGAAAATATGTGATTATTAGGGAGAAAGGAAGGCTAGTAAAGACTGTGGAGAGTGACGGGTCAGTGAAGAAGCGTGAATAGAAGGAGGAGGGATCAAAGGAAATTGTTCTTAGATTGTTCTAGGCAGGCTTCTCTGGGAGAGTATTAGGGAGTAGGTATCCAAATGAATTGAGGGACTGAACCATTCAAGGCTCTCAGAAAGGAAGTTTCTGACCAGACAGAAGGGATGAGCAAAGGCTTGGATACTGACTGGCTGGTGACTGGGAGTTGTGAAAGGACACAAAACTTGAGGCAAAGAATGCCAAGTAGATCAAATCAGTGGAGGCCACAGAGAGTAATTTTAGTTAAGATGGCTGGATTTTAGATACAGTGGGAAGTAAACAGGTAATCTTGACTCTTCTTGCTCATGTATGGAGAATAGATGACATATATTTATATAGATTCTTATATACAATCTGCTGAGTCTGTACAATGCTACTTGTACGAACGCACTTCAGGGCAGACCATTTAGTTCTGCATAACCAATTGGTGTGGTCTTCCATGAGGAAGTCTGTTTCTCTAGCTCCCAGCGTTCTTTGGTTGCCCTTTGTATACAACTGAGGTTTCATGAGCTTTCTCCCACCCGCCAAAGGCAATATTCTGTAAAGTTTTGGGAATCTTTTGGACAACTCTGACCAACAACTCAAAGGAAGGCTTTGAATGTGTGGTATTGATGTTTTTGCTAGATAATCTTTGGCTCTTGGAGGAAGCATAGTTAGCCCAGATGAGAAAACTTTATTTACACTACATATGTATATTTATAAAAATTTTCCATATAATACACACACACACACACATAGAGCTAATAGTATGAATCTTTATGATTTTTTTCAGACTCTCTTACTGTTGTTTCCCTTCCCCATCCTTATATTTTTATCTCTGTCCCCTAACTAGAACCCCCACACTCTTTTCTCATTTCCCTTGTTATATTACTTGTATCCTGCTATTCCCTCTCCATTGTTCTTCCATCCCCTACCCTGTCAATAGTCCATTTCTATTTTCCTGGATCCTTCAGTTTCTCAAGCTTATGTTCTCACATCTGAAGATTTGTAGCTAGGAGCCTCTACTGAGAGAGAAGATATGATGTTTGTGTTTTCTGATCAGGGTAACCTCACTTAATATGAAGTTTTCTAGTTCCTTTTATTTTCCTGCAAGGTTCATAGTTTTATTTTAGGAGACTCCTAAAGCAATAATGACCACTGCTATTTATTGCTATTGACTACCCTTGTAGAGAAGGGAGGTAAGTCCCTATCTATTATTCAAGACATCATGCACTTAAGAAGCCTTGTGCTGGGACTATTTTAAAGCACTAATTGGTCTGATACAATTAAGTTATGTAGTCAAAGAAGGAAAGGAAGTAGAATATGGTGCTTTGAGTTAATGGAAGGCACATTTTAATCATGCTGTATTTTTGTCTGAGATAGTAGGCTGATGCTTTGGTTGATAATATTGCTGGACAGATTCCGGAGTCTCTGGAAGACTGTGTGTTGGAATTGGTACTGGCAAAAGTATCTGGAAGACTCATACCCCAAAGGCAATTGCCTTGTGAACTTGGACAAGGGACTTTCCATAAAAGAAACTGAGCCTTTGGCTAAGCTGATCAGTTCCAAATAGACAACTGTTGCTTTGGCAACACACTGAGAACATGAGAATCTGTCTAGATGGAACAAGAGTGCAAGGCAGGTGGAAAAACCTGCTGCCAATGGTGTATCCTGTGGCTGTGGCAGCAAAAGCTGTTACTGAAAATGTGAGCTGAAAGAATTCAAAAGACCTGCTATAGAGTTCTAAGAGGGGAATCTTTATCAATACTTACTGGCTGGTAAGGTTCATGGGGAGGGACATAGATGAAGAGGAAGAAGAAAGAATCTAAGAAGCAGAGGATGGGGAGGGGGCAGTGAAATGTCTTCTGAATATGTCTTCATGGTCATCACACCCATGAGCTCACAGTACCAGTGGTTGCCTGCTTAAGACCAACACAATATTAAAGTAACCAGAATTCCAATGACATGGGAAGGTATTTTATAGTTTGTTTTTTGTTTATTGTTTTTGTATTTTGGGGTGTTTTTTTTTTGAGGAGTTATTGGTAGTTGAAAGCTGCTTAGGAAGGGTAGCATCAAGGTATAGGTTTCCCAAGATAATCCCACATTCATGTGCACATAGACAGCACTAATTGGACTTAATGAATTATGGAAAAAGAAAAAAAGATACAAAGTTGGGAGGGAAAGTCTTTGGAAGACATGTGGGAAGTTGGAGATGGACAATGTAGGGTAAATGTGATAATATTTCATTTACTGCATGTGAGAAATTTCAAAGATAAGAATATTTATCATTAGAATTATGACAAACTAATGTTAGACCTAAGCAGGGATTTGATTTCTTTTTATCAAAGGAAGCCGTGCCCATTGCTGTACATAGAGTACGTTTTAAGATAATTAGTATCTAATAGACTCGACTCCTCTGCTCCCTAGGCATCTGAAAGAGCTGCAACATTGCTGGTATATGTCTGGGTATGAAGAATACAGTTACTCTTTCCAAGTGTCCATAGTTCCTGGGGCTACTTTACTGTAAAGAATAAGTAAATGATCAAGGACGAGATGCAGACGCAGACCTTCTTAGTGGCAGGAATGTGTGACAGGGCTCTCCTTGTAATAAACCTTTCCTGACAACACAGCCTGTAGAAGCTTTGTAGAAGCAGTGGGCACACTGTCCCCCATGGTCCACTCTCCCTCTTACTATATAACATTTTTTATATCCATGGAACATACCAGTCCTTTATTAAAGCAGGGGCAAATGTGTAACAATGTGTAAGCTGTGTTATCTTGATTAATACTAGGACTGAATCAGAAAGTCTGGAAGCATTAATTTCTAACATTCAAGCTTATGGGAATGAATAACTTCAATGGGATGAATAACTGAAAATGGAACCTATAAAATACTGTAGGAATAGTTGTATTTTAAGGTTTTAGTTACTCTGTATATATCCATATTTACTGTAGGCAAAATGTTTTGTACATTGTGTAAAAGTCAGTGGTGGCACACGCCTTTAATCCCAGCACTTGGGAGGCAGAGGCAGGTAGATTTCTTAGTTTGAGGCCAGCCTGGTCTACAGAGTGAGTTCCAGGACATCCAGGGCTACACAGAGAAACTCTGTCTTAAAAAACCAAAAATCAAAACCAAAACCAAAAACAAAAACAAACAAACAAAAAGCAAGTTCCCCTTGTGTTATTCAAATTTTGATTTCTCTGCCCTCATATTTTCTTTCAATCTGGACACATCACTGAAATGCTTATGACAAGAATTTCTGTCTCAATTTTGGGCAAACAGTTCTTACCAAATGGGTAGGCAGAATAAAGAATAGGGTGGGATGTCTACCAACCAGAGGAAAGAAAGAGGGAGATTCAGATGAGCAAGGAAGAAGGAGAATTTGAAGCGATAAGGAAGGGGTCCAGAGGGAGATCATGGAGACACACCTGAAGTCCAAAGAGCCAGATCAATATTGATACGCAAGTATTAAGTACGTCTCATGGCATAGAAAGTAAAGATAGATCATCTAATTGCTCAGCTATTATAAGGTGCAATTTTAAATAAATCTTTGTTTCTCTTTTTTGTGGTTACTGGGGACTAATATAAGCTAAAAATATATAGCTTATAGATTTACTTACTGCTACATTTATATTAAAGAAAATTCATTTATAATTTACTACCATTACTTTGTTTACCTTAAATAATGCCCTGGCCAGCAAGGCATTAAACGGGGATCCGAGGAGGTCACCTGGAAGAGAAGATGGGGGACAAGTGAACGCAAAGAACGAGTGGCTTGTCTATAGGCTGATCAAACCACAATTTTTACTTTTTCACACATGGGTTATATACACAAAAAGGCAGGATGTGGGGAAGGGGATGACACTGGAGTGTAGGTGTTCAGGGAGAGTACAGATATCTTCCAGAACAGTGTGTCAGCTGGGTGAAGGTTCAGGGGACAGGCCACGATGACTCCACCTATGATTCACTTGTCCTATTAGTTGGTACTATCTACCAAGGTCACCTATCTACAAGGTCTATGACTAGAGCCTAGCAACTATCTATTTGTTTACAATAGCTTCTAGCCATCTGTTCTAGTGTTTTTCCACAGAGACCCAAGACTTTGTGTTAGCAGGCATGTATGTTAGGCCTACCACTGTCTTCAGGCCTATGGCTGATTCCAGGCCTTTAGTGGATAGACAGAAATGCCCCTGACAAAATTAGGATACAAGAACAGTGTTTTAACATCAGCAAATATATTTTTAATAGTTTAGCCCATACATGTTGGTTTCTAATGTGCCACAGGATAAGTCAAACAGTAAGTTTCAGTATCTCTCATCTCAAAGGGAGTGATGTGTTCAAAACAGGCCATCTCTATTAGAGTCAATTGGAAGGGGACATCTGTCAAGATAGGTTACATCAGGACAAATGGAGGATCAGACCAATCTATAGAAACAGAGCCAGAAGCTTAAAATAGGTTTTGAGTGGCCAAGTCGAAATACATGTAACAGATGGAGCAAGGCACAAAATCCAGGCAGAGTCTAGAAGTCTTAAACTCTGTTCTACTGCTGTGAAAAGACACCACAACCAAGGCAACTTTTATGAAAGAAAACACTTAATTGGAGCTTGCTTAGAGTTTCAGAAATCCATTCTATTACCATGGCAGGCACATTGCAGAAGCATAACAACACTCATGGTATGGGAACAGTTGCTGAGAGCTACATCCCAATCTGTAGGTAAAAAGAGGTGGGGGGCAAGGAGAGAGAGAGAGAGAGAGAGAGAGAGAGAGAGAGAGAGAGAGAGAGAGAATCAAATTCAGCCTTGCACAGCTTTTTGAAACCTCAGAATCCATCCCCAGTTACACAGTTTCTCCAGCAAGGGCACACCTTCTAATCCTTCTCAAACAGTGCCACTTCCTGATGACTAAGTCTTCAAATCTAAGAGCTTATGGGGGCCATTCTTATTCAAACCACCACACCATTTGTTGTTTAGAGAAGCAGCAGCAGCAGCAGCAGCAGGCAAGGTCTTCTTTCTAAGCCGTTTAGTCTTATCCAGGTTTTTTTATAACCTCTGTATATACTAGAGTTATTCCTCCACCAAGGTAGAGATGGAGTCTCTTCTTCAAATGGTGCTTGTGTACTTGACACAGTAGATACCAGCTTAACTCAGTTTATACAATATTTACTGTATAAAATCAGCATAAGATACACTCTTAATATTGAGACAGCAGGGGCACATTAAAAACATGTTCTGAACTAGAGAATGAAGCATAAATACTATCCCTCAATGTGGTACCTCAGTGAACTTTAAGTCATGTTTTCTTGGTTCCCATAGTCCTCAAATACTCCCAGCTGAGTCACTTTGTTTCTTTACTCTCAGTGTCTCCACAGTCCTAAGTGTAGATGGCTGAAGTTGACAGTTAGTGACTTACTTGCTGCATGCAAGTTATCTTGCTGTGCCAGTCAGCTTGTCATCTTGAGGAGACAATGCTTCAGCTGTGTCTTCTGTGAAAATTTCTGCCCCTCCTTTCCTAGTTCTATAATAACTTGGTTGTACTTTATTCTTAGAAAGACTTTCTGGCTTTAGCACTTCTGCGTCAGCATCATCTCTGCCTTATCATCTCTGCTTCACATCTTCTCTACTTCAGTATCTCTGCCTTCTATCACGGAGACATTCAACAAAGTCCTTTTACCTGTTGTCTCTCTCTTTCAGGTGCACTTCAGACCTTACTGTATATGGTTTATTTCCCTCTCTTCTCATGTCTCAAATTTAGCCCATTTCTCTATGACAGTCTTTAATCGGATCTACACAGTTTGGGTTAAAACCTCTTCTGGCTTGGGCTAACCTTTTTCTTTCAGGTCTCTCATTTTGAGGGTGATGCATCTTTTAAATCATTGATAAAAAGAAGTGCGAAGGCACGAGTAGATTTCTTGCTGTATTAAATTGTGTAATTCCTCAGGGCAAGATAGTTTCCCTTTATCTTTGGACAAGGTGACTAGCATTTGCTTATTCTGATTCATAACAGGTGTCTGGAGGGCAATGCGCTGCAAAAAAGGTTATAGGAAACAGCTAGGTCCTCGAAAATGAAGTGATTGTGACTGTATCTCCATGATCGAATCAGATTCTTAATGTAATTCTCATGTTTTAGCTTTCCTAGCATTGGAATGTGAGCATATTAGAAAGGTAAATTAAAAACCTCAGAAGTTGCATGGGAAACCTGCAGCTTTGTATGGATTCTTTTAGTGTTGGGCTGAAGCACTGGGCATCGAAGGTTTTTCTGTAGGAGGTTTACAGGCTTCTTCCTCCACATGCATGCTCCTCACTACCACAAGTACAGGTCCAGCCATTGCTGAGGGACTAGGTCTCTTAGACAGTACATCCAAACACTAACCACTATGAATAACAGGCTCCTCCCTAGAAATATTTCTTTCTTCTAATAAGTAAATTTTGTTACAGACAATCAATGGCTACTTCAAGAAGAGTAAGTTTTCCCCAGGCACAAGCTCCCTGATAGATGATCTAACCCTAAATTCTCAGTCCTGAGCACATGTACTTGCCAGGAAAAATAAATACAATCAGTAGGCTATTTGTATATATGTACATATTTAACCGTAATGATTAAAGAAGAAGAGGTTACAAAGAGGAAGTGCAGAGTGTGGCAGGGATTAGAGGGAGGAAAGGGACCGGAGGAGGGAAATGATGTAATTATATTTTAATTGGATAAAAAAATAATTTAAGACAATAGAACACAAAACAGGGAGTTCACTCAGCCGTGTTGAGGCCCTATTGTGTGTCATAAAACTTACCAGTAACTAAGGCTTCCAACATGCATGGCATGACTTCCAGGACTGGTGTATAGAATGAATACTTGAAGGGGGCTCTACCAGGAGATGGAAGTAGGATCTCTGAAGTGTAGCAGTTCAAGTTCAACTTCCATTTCTAACACTTAATGAATACTGCATTAGAACTAGAAACTCTATGCACCCCATTTTCCCTCACTGCGATAATACTATTCCCCTCCCATAAGACCCATCTTTTAAAGAGTTTATGTAAAACATTTGGACAAGTGCCCACCTCTTGGTAAACATTAAGGGTTCCCTGTTAGAACTGTATGATGTTAGTACAGTCATGCTCAAAATGTACATCAAAAATCAACACATTGATATGTAAGAAGAAAAAATAAAAAGTTTTGTTAGAGTGTTACATCAAAATAGGAAATTAAGGGGCTGGAGAAAGGCTAAGTTGTTAAGTATGCTTGCTGTTTGTGAAGAAGGCTGGGGTAAGTTCTTATTATCTACATGGAGAAACTCACAGCTGCATGTAAGTCCAGCTCCAGATGATCTGTGAGCCTCTTCTGGCTTTCGCACACACACACACACACACACACACACACACACACACACACACACATACACACACACACACACACACACACACACCACACGTGCACTACACACAAATAAAAAAATAAATCTTTATAAAGACATGAAATTAAATGAGTACTAGCAAATTATATGAAACCTCCGTCACCATTCAGCAAGATGGGAGACAGTTGTGCACCCCAGGAATGTAGATGGACACCAAGCAGAGGACGTGTGGCACTTCTTTGTTTCGTTTGCTTTCTGTGTCTTGAAACATTGCGTTCTGAAAACATCATTTGAGAGTATTGTATTTTGGAAATTCAGTCAGTCAGTTCCAGCTGTTCAGCTAAAGGAAAAGTAGCAAAAATGGTGCAAATATCTTGTACATACATTTCACCAAATTGCTGATATCCTTTCTTAATCTGTGTACATGTATATATGCATTTTTATGAATCGTTGGAAATAAACTGGAGACTTTGTACTGTATTATCCTAAACCAATCCCTATGCACTACAGAAGAGCAAAGACAGCCTTCCAATAACATTTTGGTGGTCAAAATGAGGAAGATATGGCATTGGTACTGGCAGTGTTTTCCACACTGGGACCCAACTTTTACCTGTCAACTCTCTGTATCTCCTTGAGTTAGAAACAGTTCCTTAGCGTTCCTTGGTTTTTCTTCACCATGGCCATTTGGATGATCAGTGGTCAGTTATATTTTGGAATAACCCTCCATTTGAGCTTCTTTGCTTCCTTGTTTAGGCCAGGTGCCCATACAAAGCCTGATGCAATCATCTCAGTGTGTTATGTTTGTGGTTTTGCTCTGTTGCTTGTGATGTCATCTTGGTGTGTATGTCTACCTGTGCTTTTTCTCTATTGCTGGTGATGCTGAGTTTGATCTTTTGATTAAGGTGATATGCATACAATGTCTCCACTATAAAGCTGCCATTTTCCTTTTCTGATTTAACAAGTAATTTAGGTGACGATCACCTAGTGTGTAATTGAGGTGAAAAGCCACCTGCCTAAGAGGAAGTATTCATTTCTTGGTACGGCAAGAATGACGGATCTAATTTCAAGAAGACAAATAGAAAGTCATTTCTTTCTCATTCAGTGACTGGATGGCACGTTAAAAAAACATTGCTGAGGCTTTGTGGGAAAAAAATGGAGTAAACTATATCGTAAAAACTTTACACTGTTGTTGAAGAAATGTGTATAGATTGTTAACAGATTTCTGTGTTTATGGAATCTGATAGATTAGATTTAAATATTGAAATAGACCCAGTCCAATGTATAATTTTAAAAGGTGTACTGAAAAAGGCATCTTAAGCTGGATGTGACTTAGAAAACTAAACTGAACTTTATAGGAAAGCTAGGTTGAAGATATAATGGGTTGGTGCTCATCTTGGGATAAAACCAGGGCTTTAGGCTTCAGGCCTGGCTTTCAGAGATCCCATATGTGAATGCTTTTAAATAAATGATGTGGGGGTAAGTTGAGAACTCCATGTGTGAGCATCATTAATGAAATTACTTAGAGATAATGCAAGTTAGAACCCAAGGTGCCCAAAATTTTAAGAGGTCCCCAAGACTAAATTTTGATAGCAAGTCCTTTAAAATATGCTTGTTTGTAACATGTGGGGTTATCAAGATTATGAATATCTTTTTTTTATCATACAGTGATTCATGGGTTGCCTTATGGAAAAATACTTATACCCATCTCACTTATAAATACTATGCATGCAAATAAATTTTAGAAAGACATGTGTTTGGTATTGGCTGACATTCTTGGTGATGACAAACGGCTGTTTGAGTGTAATAGCATAGTGAGCTAGAGCAGATAAACAAAAATTCAGATCAGAATGCTTCTTCTAAATATGGTCACTTAAAAAAAAATAAAACCTGTAAGAAAATAATAACAAAAGAGGCCCAAAACCATAGAAATTAAAAAAAAAAAAATCTCAGAATTCCAGTTACCATCAACTCAGCAAGTTCAAAACAACCATTTCAAATATTTTTTGCTATTATTCTACCTTCTTTATACATGATATAATGATTAAACAGGAAAATTGTTGAGTGTGCTAGGAAGGGAGGGCAGTCATGGGAGTTCACAGTAGGGACAATTATAGGGAGCTGCGTGCTGATGAGACATAATTTTTTCACTCTGGGTGAAGGCTGCTCTATAGGTTGACTGCTAGGCAGGCAGATGCAAGTACCCACTCAGGAACATGCCAATACACAGATACATACACGCTTTCCTTATACAGGTAGGCACAAACACACAGAGACTAGAGCTTCTCCATATGTGGGCACCAAAGCAATAGGCATAAAGTTTCACAGACAGACAGACAGACAGACACACACAGGCTGGTAAAGGCAAGACCTTTGACTTCAGGACCATATTTATATAAAACCTACATAAAAGTTGCAGTCTGTCACGATAGTTATGTAGCAGATTACATCCTTGTTTATTTTGGGGGCCCCCAGACATGCAGCATCAGCCATATTTCAACTGATGTACTGGGTAGCTATATCAGAAGCATTCTGCCTAGACACAAACTAGCCTGTTCAGCCTTCTGTTCCCTACATCACCTTTGTTTAAATATTTGAAAGGGATGCATTTCTAGCAGTGGTACATCAGGGCTTTCTAGCTGCTATTTGTAAGACCAAGTGATTGACATTTGAGAAAACAGAAGTCTGCTAACTGAATAACTGACAGATGACACCGGGGGAAGAATATTAGAATTTGCAAAATGCATCCAAAGATGTGTTTCTTCCATTTATGTTTATGTGTTTTTTGAGGTACCTTATTTAGCTGTGAAGTCATTGAAAAAAAAGATATTGAAATAAAATAAGCATAGGTTGGAGAGCAGGTGTCTAAAGCAGCGGTAGTCAAGTTATTGTGATTACCTGAAAAGACAAATGTTAACAGTACAAAAAGCACAAAGATTTCTTTTCCTATTGGGCTAAAATGGACTACAGATAGATCAGATTTCCTGGAATAGGATGGAGGAACCCATTCATGAACTTTTTATATTCTTTCTTGTTTTCATTGCATAGTGGGAAACCAAACCTTTAAGGAAGCAGAGTCCAGGAGTTACTTGTTGAATACCTGCCATGCACTTTTAGTTATTGATGGATCCTGGGATGCATACAAGGCACCCAGAGTACTTGCTTTCAGAGAACTTGCTGCACAGAGAACAGATAAGATTAAAAACAAGTGGCAACTCTAGACAGTGTATGCCAAGTCCTGCATGGATGGTGCAGATGGTGGCCGATGAGCTCAGAGAGACGGGAGGGGGGGCAGATTTTACTGGCTAGAAAGCTTGTGGCATTTCCAACTTTACTCCCTTCCACTGTCAACCTGGTCCAATGTTTGGTTTTAACCACTCCCAAGTGTTTCTGTAGCTTGTTAGTCTGCCTGTATCCAGAGATATCTTTGGCTATTCCTTAGAATTCATCCCTTCCTCAAGTCTTAAGTCACTTGTCAAAGGACATTCAATTGCCACAGCCAGGAACTACCATCCATTTTGTATTTTTCTGTGCACTGTAATGTTAGTTATTGATTCTTGCATATTATTTTCATTTATTCTTTTTTCTTGATCCAGAAAACCTCCTTTTCCCCTTTTGCTCATCATTTTATACCCAAAGGCTTACCCAGAAAAATTTCATAGTTTGAAATAAAACAACAATTACTCATCAAACAAAAGTGGTAGGAATCTGAATTAGATCCTGTAGGATGAATCTGGATACATTTATGAAAACAAGTGGTAGAGTATCTGAGCATGAGGAAATATTAAGTGTGGTAAAATTAGAAGTGGAATAGTGTGTGTTACATTTAGAAGGCATAGAAGTCCAATTTCTCTTTAAGCCAAAGGCTTGGGATGGAAAATGGTTGGACAGAGCATGAGATAGGTAGTCCTAGCCAGAGTGGAGCAGGTTTTGAAACTAAGCCTAAACACATCACTAGGCAATTTGGACTTTATCCTGTGTGTGGCCAACAGGGAGTCACTAAAATTTGATGGAAATTGTAAATTAGAAAGCTTAACCTTATGTGTCCCTTGGCATTGAGAAAACAAACATGCTCCAGCTCCCTAGTGGTTAAGGGCTCTGTGGAGATTTCTGTCTAGACAATGCTAGAAAGAACATTAGCTGAAATCATGATGCAGTGGAGGAAAGACATGGATACTTCCAGCTAGAAGTGCATTCAAGTCCTGGAGAGAAAGGAGGTAGATGTTGTACTTTGAAGGCCCAGGGATGTAGTTCCCTTTTTAATAAAGCTGCATAGTATCTCTACATTAAAGTCTGGACAAGTTACTAGTTCCTTTGAGGACCAGAGGTTGATGAGATGCCTCTACTATTATGCTCTTCTTACAGAAGACTGTTGTTTGATTCACAGGGTCTGAGTCTAGTAGCTCACAGCGTCTTATAACTTCAGTTTTAAAAGATCTTATGCCATCTTCTGGCCTGTATGGGTACTGCGTACACACATACACATACACACAAACACACACACGGGCAGAGAGAGAGAGAGAGAGAGAGAGAGAGAGAGAGAGAGAGAGAGAGAGAGAGAGAGAGATATTTGTGTGTGCACATGGACACACTCATTTATCCAAGAAGACACTCAGTTCAACCACTAAAACCTTCAGAAACTTGGGCTCACGCTCTCTCTTTGTAGAAGAAGGATAGGATGTCATGTGTTCTGGCAAAATCAACACTATCCCAGTATTTAGCTCTATTCTGCCTCAAAAAGAGTTACAGAAAAGATATGATTATCCTATTAGGCATTTAAACAACATATCTTGAAAAGCCTACTGTGTAATTAATCTATAAAAATGATATTATTATAAGTATTTTCAAGGCTTTGGTGAAACTGCTTATTATAAGTATATCTATAAACCTATCAAAACTATAAATGATTTTTTTAAAAAAACACAAAGATATCTGGCTACCAACCTGCTTGCATGGAATTTTAGTCCTAAACTTAACATTTTCCAAATCTTTGTTGTGTTGGTGGATAATAGACTCGGAGCTCTTTTCAACTCCTGAAACTTGTGACTAAATGGTGTCTGTAGATTCTTATGGATAGTAGATACTTAAAAAATATTGACATCAGCCATATGCTCATGTTAGTGAGCCTATTCATTTCAATATTTATAAATATTCCACAGAACATTCCAGAATTTTATCTCTCCATCTTCACTTAGGTCATCCCCATGTAATACACACACACCTTTTTAAGGTGCTCATAACATCTATGCCAAGGAAAGTCTATTCTGGATATTGAATGTTGTCCTTCAAATGTTTTGAGGCTTTATGCTCTTGAACAAACTGATACTGCCTTTTGACGTTTCATCTTTTTATCAATGCTGGGAAGTATGGGGTAAATTAGGAAATGTTACTTACCTGTTAAATGGGAGGAAGACATATCTGAACTGTAGGTAACAAACAAGTCACACATTAGTACTTTTCTTGCCTGGATAATTGTACCCAAAGGGCCAGGCTTGCTCTTCAATGCATACAAGTTAGAAAACATAGTCATTCTGTAAGCTTCATAGACATCCTGACTATCTAGGTAATGATCTGGCCATTAGTTGGTATTTATTGTGACATTTTTGGCTTCCATTTTTTGTCTCCTTTTTTCTCCACTGGTTGTGATCTTCTTTATCAAGAAGCCAGTGAGCACCCTGAGAGTGTTTGAATGAGTTCACTGTTTAAATTCCCATTCTGCCTTTACTTTCAGACCAGAACATGGCCATATCTTATATGTATGTACTTGTGAATAAACTAACTTTTCTGATAAAATAAGCATTTAAAGAGTATTTGCTATATGTCAAATATAGGGCCAAATATTGTTTTCATAATATATATCTCACTCAGTGGCATGGAGTAGTAGGAATAACTTATTACAAAGAAGAAACTGGAATGGAGAAAAAAGTAAATGTTTTTCTGAAAGTTAAACACACACACACACACACACACACACACACACACACAATCTAAGTATTTATCAGAATGGGAAATTTACTGGAGTCCTAGCCTCCAAAGTAAAATACCAGGAAATAACAATATCTTTGAGATCTGGTCACAGACAGATGATCATAGTGAAGGCATAAACAGTAACCACACATTACATAGGTTCTGATATTGCTAACTTTCCCCACCATTAAGCTTCTATATAGCTTCAACTCCAGACTTAACACAGAATCAGGACACTATCACAACTTATTCTAGAACATCCACATATGTGGAAGTGTACTGGTCACCCCTAGATAGGGTGTGAAGGGTGGTATACTTGATATTGTATCTTGCCTTTATAGGCACTGGCTTCTTTCCTGAGACCCAAACAATAGCTTGGTATCCAATTACCCAGTGGACATCTCTACTTGGATATCCAATCAATACAAATACAAATTTTATTTTCTCTCTAACTCTAGTAATACATAAATATATTTTTATTAAAATCTCTGTTTCTCTGTTGATGAAAACACTTTAAGTTGCTTTAAAGAATCTTTCTTCTCAACTCTCAGTAGCTACTCAGCCATCCTGTCCCATCAACCTTGTCTTCTAAAATGCTCACATATTGGATCAATTCTTTCCCTCTTCTTTATTGACTTTGCTAGTCTTATTTTATGACCTAATGTCTCTTGCTTATAGGCCTACCCTGTCTAATTGTTGCTCTTCCTTGTTTTGGACCATCCTACTCTGTGGTTAACACTCAGTGAGTACTACTGCCCACAGGACCAAGTCTGAACTTGCCTGTGCATCTATCTTACTGACTCTCCCCACTTTTCTCAAGTCTGCTCTTATCCCCACATCTCAAGTTACTCCATCCATTATTTTCCCTGCTCACCCTGACTGGGAATCCACTGCTCTTCAACACTCTGAAGATTTCTCAGTCAGTTTCTTCTGCCTCAAATCTCTTTTCATTATTTTTTTTCCCCTAACATATTGTTATTTTGGGTCTCTGAAGACCCAACTTAAAAGGCTCTCTCTGTAAACCTTCTCCTGACTACTTTATAGATCTTACTTTCTATCACACTGTATTTTTTCCTGATGTAGTAAACATACATTATGTTCTTGTTTAGTATATCTAGAATAATTCTAGAATTTTTTTAAAAAAAGATAGAAATTAAAATAACTGTATATAAATATGAGATCACTCCTGCTCTGAGGTAGATTTAAACAAAAGACATTAGGTGATCAGCCACTTGAAAATTAAGTGAGAGTTAGTAAAGTTGAGACAATGGGCATGGCTGGACTGGTGGGTTTAAAGGCCATATAGTGGGAAACAGAACTCCTTCAAGGAATTGCATAGGAACTGAAGGAGGAATTCTTGGCTTCTGGTGAGACTGGAGGAACTGGCAGTGGTCAGACTATACCACTCTGTAAACTAGGTCATGAAAATTGGAACTGTTCTCAAGAACAATGAAAGTATTTGAATAATTTCTTTAGCTGAAAAATGGCAGGACTCAATGTGTATTTCAGAAAACAACAACCAGGTTCTGGTCTGGAGAAGAGATCAGAAGGACACCATGGAACAGATGGGTCAAGAACCATTTATCTGTTTTAGTTACCTGGGCAGTGGTGTAGTTTAAACAGTTGTCTCTGGTATTGCCATTGAAGGTATCTGCTTCAGAGAAGTAGACAGCCTACAGTAGTATAATGTGATCACATGGACATGCTGAAGGATTGGATGCAAGGGGGAGGGCTTGATGAGTCTCACACTTCTGTTTTTCGTAGGGGAGGAGATAGCAGGCATTGCACTAGCACCTTTTGTTCTTTCATAGTTGTGCACATGTGTGGATGTTCATGCCTTACCAGTACGTGCTGAACAGTGATGTACAATGGGAGAATCTTGATTATTTGTCTGTTGTGTCTCCTTGGGTCATCATATGTGTGTGTCATTAACTACCTTGTGAGCTCTTTGTATTGGGAAACATTTTTCCCCCCTTTGGATGCAACCGTGAGCATAGATCATAATTTTGTTTAATATAAGTGGTTTTCCATAGATGGAAACACAGTACAACTTTCATATTGCTGACTTAAATTTAATACACATCCTGTGAGACACCCTATAAGATTCAAAGAATTACACGTAAAGGAATTTTAGCAAGATTTTTGCTAGTTTACATTGCCAAAATCTAATCCTTCCCTATCCTATTTCCAGTGCTGAAATGAAGCCTTTTGAAAATTAACCAGGACCCATCAAGAGCTAATAGCCAGGGTTAGAGTTGTCCTTAACTATCTTCTATCACTTCTAATTTTAGCTTTTGACTTTCAAGTCTTCTGGATGATAAAGAGATTAAAGATGGCAGCACCCTGTCTTTCAGCTTCTCTGCTGAAGTTCTCTCTTCTGGAGACACCCTGGAGCCCTTTATCTCTATGCTGCATTTGCCAATTCCATCTCTTTCCACCTAGGAGTGACAGAAAGACCGAAGTCCTTTCTGACTCACCACATCATCCTAGTGTTCCTTGAGGGAAAAGCTCTAATGACCAGTTGATACAGCAAAAACCCAGTCAGTGACTTTCTCCAAATATCTTTGACTTGTCCCTTCTTTTGTCATCTTTTCTCTCTCTCTTTTTAAAATTTTTTAAATTAATTTTTATTGGATATTTTATCCCTTTCCCCCATTTCCTCATTTCCCCCTCCACCCAGAAACCTCCTATCCCATCCCCCCTCCTCCTGACTCTGAGGATGTGCCCCCTCACCCACCCACCCCCACTTCCCTGCCCTCGAATTCCTCCACACAGTGGCATCCAGCCTTCATAGGACCAAGAACTTCCTTTCCCACCTATGCTGGACAAGGCCATGATCCCCTACATATACAGCTGGAACCATGGGTCCCTCCCTATGTGCTCCCAGACAAGAAATTGTATTAGGCTAGGTATGGTGGTGTATGTCTTTAATTTTGGGAAGCAGAGACAGGTGGATCTCTGTGAGTTTAAGGACAGCCTGTTCTACTAATTGAGTTTCAGAACAGCCACAACTGTTACATAGAAAAACTCTGTCTCAAAAGACAAAATAAAAGAAAAATGACATTTATTTAGCCAGGCATAATGGTGCATGTCTTAATCCCAGCACTAGAGGGAGAAGCAGGTGGATCTCTGAGTTCCAGGACAGCTTGGTCTACAGAGTGAATTTCTCTACAGTCAGGGCTACACTGAGAAACCTTGTCTTGAAAAACAAACAGACAGACAAATGAACAAAACTAACAACAACAACAAAAATTGTGTTAGGTATCCCCATTCTCTATTTTCTTCCTAACACGCACATATGTTTGTAAAGTTTTATATAAAGCAGATTGATTATCTTCTAATTTTCATAGCCCATTTATTAAATCATCTTTGGCCAAGGCTGTGCAATCACTTTTAGCCTGTACTTCCAGACATGTGTCCATTTAAATCACACGTCAATATTGATGGGAAGAGAGGTTCTTTCAGAAGAATAGAACAAACTTTGAAAATCATTGAGAGTAATCAGTGGGACCACAGAGTGGTTGGAATGGGCTTTTTATGCCTGAAGGAGATGAGAAAAATCTTCCCAAGAGCTGTCAGATGATGGATAATTTGAAACTCCTTGAAATTATTTATTGGAAACTGCTACTAAAACCCAGCTACAGTTTTCAGCTTGACAAGATGGGGTTGTTTCAGCTTTTAAACATTCAGAGAAAGCTGTAGGAAAGCTGTCATTAAGAGATCAGTGAATCAAGCCAATGAGTGAGATAATTGTTCGCTGAAAAAGAGGGTTGAATTTTTAATGTCTCATCAGTACTAGACGGGTGAGGGAGGGATGCTTTGTTGGCTCATTCCTGTGAGCTAGCCACTGAAGCCAGGGCCTTGGTGATAGAAAGCAGAAGAGAAATACTGAGAGTCTGGAAAATATTAAAATGAAACAATCCTGGATCATTTTTTTTCTGAGGCTTGTGCCAGATCCAGCTGTGATAATCGGTTGGTGTTTATTTGCCTGTTCCAATCAAAACGAAGGGCAATTTGGGAGAGATTCTGCCTAAGAGGCTATCTGGGAGAGGCAACCAGTGTTGAGTGCTTCTAATTGAAGGATCTGTGGCCATTTAAATGGAACCAGAAACAGCTAGGGATGGTGAAATAAGGAAACAAAGCAGGGGCAGGAAAACCCGGCACTGAAATAGTACCAAGGGAAACCCCTTGCTGCCCCAATCTCACCACCCACAGCAGTGGACCTGCGAGGATTTACAAATCTTGCTGCCCTAATGTGAGTTCAGACTCAACTGAGAAGTCACATGGCAGCCACATTTTACCTCAAATCCAGATAGATTTCTTTGGAGAATGAATTTTGCGTAGATGACCAGTTACATTGCAATTCCATAGGACTATAGTTATCTGGTCTCAGGAGGGGTTGGAAGGCTAAAGGTTTGGCTCGCAAAGGCTGAACCTTTTATGCCAAGGCTATATGTGTTATAAACCAACCAATGCAGATTTCAAAATGAGAGAATTAACTATGTTCTGTTTATTTTCATAAACAGTCAGGTTAGTCATTGTCAAAAAGGCTGCTGACACCAGAATAGATTCACTGAGGGAAAATGCTATGTGCAGACATATGTGGTAGTGGGGATATTGTCCTCACACCCCTTCAAAGTAGGTCAGGCCATAAGGTCATACACATAGTGTACCATTTAATAAACTTGAATGTTCTCCTAGTAATTTTTAATAAATTTTAGCAAGTCCACCGCACACTACACAGGAAGTCACTATGGACTGATTTTTCTATGTCCTTGTAAGAGAAATCCTAGAGGAAGGGCCAAGCAAGTCTCATGCAGCTCTGATACTTGATGGGGTACATGACCTCCTGGGATATACAGCATTCTTTTCATGAACACTTGGAGGATACTGGTCAGAGGTGAGATGCTGAAGATACACAATTTCATATCCCCAGTTCTACTGACATTTAGAATTTGGAAACAATTTCCCATAGAACAAGGAAACCTGGTAAATAAGATCACAGATTTACCTAAGTATCTGAGAGGCTTCTGGGAGAAAAGAGGCTGGACTGGAATCCTCACATTGAGGTTAGAAGTTGACAGCACTACTGGTAGGTGTAACATACAGTTATGGCTCAGTACCCCAGTTTGGATGTTCCACAAGGAAAACATCAATGTGTAGAATAATGTCAAAAGGGAGTACTACATAGCTCAAGTGGCTACAAAGTTGACTCCTGATTTGAGTATAGTGATGATGGAGAGGTTCTCTGAGGCCTTCAAGAGCCAAGGAAGACGTCAAGTCCTGAGGAGAGTGCGGTGTTAAGTGAAGTGCATCTCTGTGGCATTTCAACATTCAATAAAGAATCCAAAGAGGGTAATACAATAGTAACTTTTCTCTTTCCTCCCCTAGACTTCATGAGGCAGTAGCTAATGACACAGGAGCAGAATCCAGGCTCACTGGGTTCAGTCAGGCTGTTACTTATGCTCTGTGGTACAGCCCATCTTTGTACATATGAAAGAAAATACCTAGTTAATGGGTGTATTTAGAAGTGTGTCTGTATGGTGTACATGTGCATGTGCAGCTTAGAATAGTTCCCAATATGTAGAGAACTCTTAAATAGGGGTATTATTTTAATTTTATTCACAATAGTATTTATGAGCACTTAACTTAAAACTTTCTCCATGAACTAATGTGCTCTCTGCCACCAGTGATGCTGCATAGATTTACTTATAAGGAGTGTTTGTTTCTTGGGTTAAGGACTCATGTCAGATGACCATGCCTGCAAGTTTTCTTAGTTCTTATAGTATATGTTTAGTTACTGTAGCAGAGTATGAAGATCCATTTATCCAACAGAATAACACCTGTCCATTAGCTGCTGACTGTTACCTTTATTACTAGAGGATCCAGAAATGATAGTGTAGTGTTCGTTTACACTGCAGATTAGACATGTAAGGGCATGAGGGCACACATTGCAGAGGGAATAACTTTCTGTCTGCATCAACTTTCCCACATTGCTAGCATGTTAAGGATGGGTGAATATGATGTTGGGTTAAAGACAATAATACGTTAGGATGTAGACAGGAAATACTAGTTCCCGAACTGTCCAGGAGAGCTGATGTCAGAAGATGTACCCGTCTTCTGTGTAGTTGGGTTGAAGTTTAAGGATGGAGGATTATGACTTTAGACTTGGTGCTCGGGGGTCTGTGGGGATTTGGGGGGCTTCCCACATAGCCTGCTGTCTGTCTCTTCTTCACATTTCTGAGTTTATTGAGCATTGTCCATTTTGCGTTATTAGTGGCTCTTCTTTTACGTTTTTGTTTCTGTAGGGCTTGTTTTTTTCTTACGCAACTTTGAAGTAGAACTAGAAACCATATCAAAAATTGTAAAGAGCATATATGATGCATTTTTACAAAAGAAAACATAATTAAGAGTCCACTCATATATAGATAGTATAGCATGTTATAATATATAATATATAACATAATAGTATATTTTGTATTGTATGTTATAATATATTACAAGTTATTATATATAAAATCTAACATCTAATACAATACAAACTACAGAATATAAAGTATAGAATAATTTGAGCCAATATAGATATAATTTTAAGGTGTCTGAAAACCCTACAAGGGAATGAGTTAGCTCTCTTTCATCCTGACTATCAGAAAATGAGGGAGAGTAGATCACCCTGAGAGGATATCCTAAAGAGGATATGTTCACCCTAGAAATGTAAATCTATATCAATATCTATATCGATATAGATATACACACACCATATAGACATTGCTTTGGCATTAATATAGTTAGACTTGTGTAGTTTGTCTGATATTTTTGATTCACAGTTACATGTATGCATCTCTTGTGCCACTTATAAAAGGTGTTTGCCTAACTGCATTGATGTCCCATATTACATTTTACAAAGCCCCATAGTTTAGAAATTCTTCTGCTAATGTCAATATAGAGTTGTTATGAAGAATACGCTGCCATGCCTACCCATTTGCACACATTTGCACACATATTTGCACTCCTTCTGAATCATAGGGCAGGCACAAGTTTAGCTGTCATATATCCTGGAAGTCTCCAAAGTGTCTGTAGCAACATGCACTTGCCAAAGGCTATGCGAGAGTCTCGGTTGCTCCACAGACTGGCCATCACTTTCTTGACAGTCCCTAAGTTTCTCACATTGAAAATGTTAGCCATCCTAACACCAATGGCTCTTATCCAGGCCCCAGAATATTGATTGGCTGCTTATGCTAAGTTCATGAGTTGCAGCCTCAGCTGTTCTTTCAAAGGAGAACCTTAGACATATTCTGTAATCCTATAAGAGGAACCTACGTCCTCAGCAGCATTCAGGAAATGTCCTCTCATCCAGCAGAGCTCTTGATCTGGTTTGTTTCTTAACATGCAAGCTTGTTTTTACCATTATTAATTGAGATTTACAGCCAGGACTGCCTGGATAAGATGGTTTAAAGGGCTCCTCTCATAAGAACGACACTCTGGAATTACCCTAAATTTTCTGAGCCAGAATGTTTGTATTTTCAAAATTCTAATATACAATTGTAATAATCATTATTGTTGCCACAAATTAAAAAGCAAATAGCAGCATATCTATCCTTCCTGGTTAATTGATTCTTTTATTAGGAAGACATGGAGCAAAAATATCCATTAATAAAGAGAAACAGTGCCAAGTATTGGGAGAGGAGTGGTAAAAGGGGCTTAAATAGGGATGGAGTGGCTATTCTAGCATAGGTGATGATAGAGCAAGCTGTGGCTATGTGGTTTTGATGCATGTGATAGGAAGCCAACCTCTTAGGGAAGGAATCAGGTCTTTGTCCTTCTGACCATCAGAAAATGGCGAGAGGACAGTGCTTGGTAATATACCTTGAAGAGAATATGTCCCCTTACCAAGCCACCTACTGCATTATCTTTTATTTTTATCTTTGTTCTTAAGACTTACAACAAAGATAGCATTTTCTAGACAGATGACTTCAGATTTAACACTGGTTACTTAGGGATTAAAGAGAAGCTTATTTTAGATCAGAATCGTGTCCAAGATCACAGAATCTGTGAGTCTGGTACTCTGATCAAGGTAGTGTTTCATAGTGGGTGCACGGTTGCCTCTTAGAGCCAGGAGGAGAAAATACAGTCTGGATTCCTCTCTCTTTGAAAGGCAAGTATATAATGATCTAAGGGGCTACCTCATAGTTTCCCCTTCCAATAGCACATGCTGGGTCCCAAGCCTTTAACCTGTATGCCTATGAGGTTCACTGCCTATATTTTAACCATGTTGTAGTGAAGTCACAAATAACATTTTAGATTCACCAGGGTAGAATCCAAACAGATTCCTTTGCAGAGAGGATGCTTTAAACCTAAAGATGGAGTTCATTCAGAATGCCTATACATACAATTCTCATCTTTTCCAAAGTCATGATTCTGGGTAAAAACAACAACAAAAAGACCTCTTGTATTTTCAAGCTATTCAGTTACAGTGTGTGTCATATAGAAATCAACTTTGTCCAACTGATGCTTGAAGATTTGCCTTTGTGTTCTTGGAGATAATCTCCAAACTCTTACAATACCTGTGTTTGCCTGAAGGCCCTGGGTCCATACCAGTTAAGCTCCTGGTGTGCTTTAGAGTGGAGGCTTTGGGTCTTGAAGTTATCAGCTTGCCTTTCAAAGAGACTAGAAGCTGAGACCAGGTAAGAGTGTATTGTATGCATATGTGATGAAGTCTCAATAAACTCCATGAACAAGGTGGCTCATAGAAGCTTTTTCATGAACAATGCTATTCTCATCTTTTTACATAGTGATTTTGGGTAAGGCCGTGTTCTTCATAATTCCTCTGGGAGACCACATCTGGGAGATTTAAACTACCTTAGAGTACTTTAAAACTATCTGGGACTCTGTTCCATATGTTTCTTTTTTGGCTTGAGTTAATTTGTAATTTGTATCATTTAATATTACTAAACTATATCTGTGATTATAATAGCACTCAATGAGTTCTAGACGGTTTTTGAAGTCAATATGGTTTTAGGGCCTCTGATTTTACAATTAGCAAGAGAAATGGATGATCTACAGAAGTCATTGTGCTCTCTCTCTCTCTCTCTCTCTCTCTCTCTCTCTAGTGTGTTTCTGTGTGTGTGTGTGTGTGTGTGTGTGTGTATGTGTGTTTTGTGTACATGAACCTATATATTTACATGCATACTTTGATCAAAGTATGTCTCAGTTTCATTTAGAGGCCCCTTGACTCTGCTGGAATCACCTCTTAGCCTTTTGTTCTAAAAATGATTTTTCAGCCTTTAATGAACAGAATATTCCCTCTTTCATCTCTGACATGTTTCAAGGATGTATTCTATTTAGTTTAGAAACAGTTCCTTGTGTGAAGAAAGGGGCTTTACTACCAGATGTATTATAGTAAAGTCTTTGCCTTTCAAGTAATTTCTTGGTTTGTCCCAGGACAAAACCGAGTAACATAATTGTAACAACTTTCCAGTCAGTCTGGCAAGCTAAGTGAAGAAAAAAAAAAAAGATTACAGCATTTTGGACCCTTTAGCACTTGAAAAACCATAGAGAGTCTTAAAAGTGTAGGTAGTTGAAATCTTTGCATATTTGAGATTATGTTCTTCCATAAAACCTCAAAAAAAAAAAAAAAATCAAAAGGTGTCATCCAATCCATTGGTTTCCAAATGCTTTCTATAAGCCCAAGTTAGAGTTTTCAGTTGTGGAAAGGCAGAAGCTCTTAAGTCAAAGTCCTGCTCGGAATATATTGTGCTTGTTTTTAAATAGCCTATTTTTATATCCTTTCATTTTTAATAAAGTAACTCATTGTTAAAGCATTCATATCCAGATGTATAGACCTAGAAGACCCTTCCTTGAACAGCTGAGTAAGTAACTTGGAGCAAGTTCTGAAGGGGCAGTGGTGTTTTTCAAGGCTGTGGTTTAGAAGTCTATTAATGATATGCATACTCTGGTGCAGTGTGTGTGTGTGTGTGTGTCTGTGTCTCTGTGTGTGTGCGCACGCACACGCGCACGAGAGAGCACTCAACCAACACTGAATATTGAGTTAGGGCAGTGACTAGATCCAACTGTTTGCTCTATCAGGAGTGAATGGAAGGCGGGGTCAAAGTTGCTATGCAGTTATTGCATCTTTCTTGGCATTGCCTGGAGAGGGAAAACATTTATTCTTCATGTAGATAGCAAAGTCAGTTTTATATTCATTGAGGGTATGGTGACAAGAGGTTCCACTATGAAGGTGGAGCTGTAGAATCAAAGGGTTATATACTGAAGTCTACTCCAGAATCTGTTAGAAGTACCATCGCTGTTAAAGAAATGAAAAAAAAAATCTACCCAAGAGACAGGTGCTTTAAATTACGTCAATAAATACTTGGAAGAATTCTTTTTAATGCATCTGAGTTCTATTCCAGGTGAAAGATGACTCCCTGACAGAGGTACACTTAAAAAGCTCATGTTGTTTTAATGGGGATGTTAATATTCTTCCCTAAGAGAGATAAATCTTTATAAAATATTATTTTAATCCTGCCAATTTTTTAATCAAAACCTTAGGTGGCTATCTGGGTTCAGAACTGCCAGAATTCTGGAAGTCTTTTTTAAAACAAGATTACATTTGATTTTAATTTTTTCTAATTATAATATATGCAAGTTTCCGGGAAATAAGACTAACATAGACAAAGGGAGTCTAGATTCCTTTTTTTTTGTTTTGTTTTGTTTTTTTGTTTTTTTTTTATTTTTTTTAATTTTTTTTATTAGATCTTTCATTTACACTTCAGATACCATCCTGTTTCCCCATTCCCCCCCCCTTAGAAAACCCCTATCCCATGCCCCCTTTTCATTTTGCATTTATACATTTTTTTAAGAAATGTTAATCATAGGCTTTATAAGTTTGGTATTGTTCAATCAGAGGTGTAACCCACTACCCAACCTAGATATATCAACTATCTTTGACTGGTGGAGATAAATGAACATCTGCTTCCCTGTCTCCCCCCTCTATCTCTCTTTCATCACCTAGCTTCTCCTCTCCTTCTTCTTCTCCTCTTCTTACTCCTTTTCTTCCTCTCAGTACTCCTCCCACCTTAGCTCCTCCTACACATCACCCTTCCTGTTAAAAGGAAACTTTTCTCTCAAAATACAATTAGAGCATAATTATGCCTATTTGTACCAGTGACGTACAAGATAGTCCTAATACCCAGTCCATCCTTTTGTTGACTAACCAGCACCTCTGTCATCTATCCTAACTAAAACACTTAGTTCTGAACCTGGCTTTTTCCTTGGCTTTAGGATGAATGTCAGCTGATGACCATACACTCAGATCTTTTCTCTCAAAGTAAATAGCTATAAGTTTTCAACCCCATCAGAAATCCAGAATGACTGAGTTGACTATAATTGTGGGAAGCACCAAGCATAGCTTCTAAAACTTAGCCAATTTATAGAGACCTCTGAACACCTGGACACTCGCTCTACTTCAAAACGTTGGAGCATCTGTTCTTCTGCCTTCTGGCCCAGGATCATCTGACAGACCTTAGTGCTGCAGAATTATTAAGGGCTGATTACTCTGTCTAGGCAGATATAATCAGTCGACTATTCTGCAAGTGTGTCCTTTTCTGGACAGTAATTTGTCTGTAGAAGGAAAGTGGCAATTCTTGCCTAGTGGCTGTCTCACCACAACTGGAATAACTCCAAGGATGCTCAATTTCTTCTTAGAATTTAACATAGGAAGCTGTCCGGAGCAGACAGGTCTCTAATGAAAATGAACATTAATACTGAAATGTTTGTCATGTCAATTCTAAGGATTTCTGATGTTTTGAAAACCAGCTATCCATGTAAGGTAATCTGGACTGTTGCCTGTTAACTCCACTCAGCTATTTCTAAATAAAACATAGAGAACACCCTTATAATAAACTCCAAGTCATGAATTTGCTATAGTCCCTTAACTCACAGGCTGACCTTCTCAAATCAGTTAAAAAAGTTAAAGAAGGACTGGGTCTAAGCTTTGTATTCCTAAGTGTGTTATACTGGTACAATGCCTATGAGAGTAACAATATTCATCTCACTCTTATATCACTAAGAAGCTCATGCCACTGAAAACCTTAAAATTTGTAAACAAAGTAAATTGGTGCCCTTTAAGAATTTATATCTTCATCTTGATATTAATTATACAGATTTCTACTAATAGGTTATGGCTATGCAATAAACCCTAGCTAATCCTCTCTATTCCGACAAAACCACTACTTTTCCCTAGGGAGACAGCCCAACATTTACCACCTTAGTCCCCATGCCCAGGGAATAGGGGCGCTGACTCATCATTAGCTTCTTCAAGCTGATTATGGGTGTTGAGATATTAGAAGAGGAGTGGGGGGGGGAGAGCAAGTTGACAATCCTCTGATGCTGTGTCTTCGCTGCCTCCAGATGGAATTCACGGACCTCAGAGGTTTGAGCAGGTCTGCCCAGCTTGCTTGTTGAGTAGATACACCAAGGCTGATCATTCTGCAATATACAATTCTCAAAACAAATTTTAGTATCAAGATAGTTTTTTTTTTTTAAAGAGGGCTGACATTTTATTAAGAATGTTGGTTCTAACCGCTTTTCTATTTTTCCCCTCTTTTATTGGATATAATATTTACATTTCAAATTTTATCCCCTTACCATATTTCCCCCACCACCCAGGAACCCCTTATCCCATCCCCCCTCCTCCTGCCTCTATGAAGGTGTTACCCACCTACCCCCAGCCTCCCTCCCCACCCTCAGATTCCCCCCCCCCTCAGTGCTCAGCCTTCAGGGTACCAATGATCTTGTCTCCCACCTATGCCCAACAGGGCCATCCTCCCCTACATATACAGCTGGAGTCATGTGTCTCTCCCTATGTGCACCTGGGCTGGTGGTTTAGACCCTGGGGAGCTCTGGCTGGTTGGTATTCTTGCTCTCCTCACAGGGCCACCAGCCCGTATGGTTCACGGTTCCCTCAATTTACTCTCTAACTCCTCCATTGGGAACTTTGATCAGATTAATGGATAGCTGTGGGTATCTGTCTCTGGGTATGTCCGACTCTGAGAGACCTCTAAGGAGACAGCCTTATCAGGCTGCTGTCAGCTTTCCCATCCTGACATCCCTATCAGCGTCTATTTTTGGTGACTGCCTATGGAATGAATACCCAGACACAATGGTCTCCCTACAACCCCCCCTTATGATTCTGACCCACACTGTGTCTCCATATTTGCTCCCTTGGTTATTTAGTTACTCCTTCTAAGAAAGACCTAGGCATCCTCACTTGTTTTTTCTTCTTCATGAGCTTCGTGTCTTCTGGTAGTTGAATCTTTGTTGTTTCAAACTTTTGGGCTAATCTCCGCTTATCAGTGAGTAAATACCATGTGTGTTCTTTTGTGATTGGGTTACCTCGGGAGTCTAGATTCCTTAAGTGGAGTGTGAAATAGTATCACCCTGATTTTAGCTCTCCTCTGGGAACAAGCTTCCTTCAACTCTTAGAATAAAAGAACTGCCTTTCTTTTATTCCCACCCTCTTTCCCTTCCCACACTTCACTCTTCACAACTCCTGCCTGGCATGCTTTTTCTCTTCTAAGGACTATGCTAATGACAACAGGGCTTTTCCAAGGCACTTGTGTGAAATGTGAGATGACTAGATCAGAAGTAGTTTCTGGATTTCTAGAGGTAGAGGAAGAATTTGCTGTAACCCAGTCCCAATATGGAAACCAAGTAGTACCTTTTCTTAGGAGGAGTAGAAATCCAAACTACCAAACACATGTACCAACATGTTGCCTCTTATGTATCTTTTGTGGTCTGCAAATCTTGTACAAGAAAAAAAATGTTGCACTGAATGGCTTGTTTAATACGATTGGACCTATGTTCCCCATTAACTTTAAGATGAATCTCATATTCTAGTTGTAATGAAAGCTAATATATATTTTAAAATATTAGCCATTTTTTTTCTGCGTCACAATACTCTTTCAGCTCACTTTAAGAATAAAGGCTTTTTTATGGCTTTGGGTCAAATGAGTTTGTGGGAAGAACAAAGGCAGTCATAGTCCACTCCTATGGGTTAAAATGGGCTCCTTAATGTAATTGCAACTGTAAGGGCATACATGCCATGGTGTTTAAAGTAAGATACACTAGAAAGAGACAGAAGAAATAGGATCAGTGAAAAGCCGGAAGTTGTGGGTACAATTTTGAACATTGATTCTGAATTGGGAAGGGCTCCAGAGCTCACAGTGGCAAAGACTCATAGGATTTTTTCTATCATGGATGTATTCATATGTGTTCTCATGTATGTTTGCATGAGTGAGTGCATGTGTGAATTAAGAGTAGAGCTTAAAGAAAATAAAGAAAAAAATGAGAAATTTACATAAAATGATCAGTGACATTCCCCAATTTCCATCTAATTTAATTACAGGGAACAAGCAGAACACATGGCTCTTTTATTTCAATGGGCACATGGCCACTAACAATGAATCTTAGATTTACAAGCTTCCTCTGAAGCATAGAGTACTTATATAGCTAAGCTATAGTCAATGAAAGTCAGTGGAAATGGTGAATTAACCTAGAAATGTCTTCAGAGTAAGTAGATGTTTCTTCTCTTTCTTATTGTGTTGTATTTGGAGACACATTGATAGGCATAGCATTGAAACAGAAGCCCTTTTTCTTATCCTGGATTTTCCGAGTGAAGTAGTATTGACGAACACACACACACACACACACACACACACAGAGAGAGAGAGAGAGAGAGAGAGAGAGAGAGAGAGAGAGAGAGAGAGAGAGAGAGAGATCATTCTAAACTCAGGTGCTTCCCCTACATCATTTACCACAATTCCAAAGTATTATTTTCAGTAGAGAAATCTGGCAAATATTTCTAAGAATCTTGTTAAATTCTTGGCAAACTGGTTTGTCTCAAGTTCCTTATATAACCTGGACGAGGTTGGAGCTGACTTCTTTCTCTGTGAGGCCATAAAGCCATGCTGTTCTCCTTAGGTTGGTTACCCTGGTGAACCACCGATAGAATAAGGCTGCCTTGCTCTTAATTTCTATCAGTTTAAATTAATGTAGATTTTAAATAGCATAACAATGTCTTGTTTTTTATTGCTATAGATGTATACCCATGAGATTAAGAACTTCATTTAGAGATAGCTTTAAGAGCCTACTTTGGAGATTTTTATGAATACAAAGTCAGCATCGTGTGCATTTTCTTTCTCCATCATGGCCTTGGCTCACCCACTTTTTGAATTTAAGTGTAGCACTACCTTTCCTCTTCTATCTCTGCAGTCTCAAACATTCCATTCTTCTAATGGTTTTTTCTAAAATAATAATAATTTCTGAAGTTCCTCATTCTGTCATAAACAAATTCAGTGGTTCTCCTAAGGAAGACCTTTACTGCCACAAACTACTCACGAGAACACTACTAAGGTATGTCCAATAATACTAATTATTAAGTATGGTAGAATGTCCTGAAAACATTTCAAGCAGAGAAAACAAGTCTCTCTCATGAAACAACTTATTTATTATGTTGAATGGAGCTGTATGGATACAATGCTTAGGACTGTTATACACTCTTTGTGATCAATTAGGAACCCATTCAGGTTACTGCCACTCTCAGGCCCAGATCAGACACTAGAAACTACATAATTCTTGCAGAAGGCATTGTTTGTGTGTGTGTGTGTGTGTGTGTGTGTGTGTGTGTGTGTGTGTGTGTTTCAGAGATCTCAGTAAGTAGGCTTTATTTCATAAGAAAACTGACAAGAGATGGGAAATTTCCTATCTTTTAAATGTTTCCAGGGCCCTTAGTGGGGAAACAAGGTAAATACACCCAAAAGCTGTACCCCTTTTTTTAGTCTGGGTGAGGGGGTTCTTAGAGATCACTCGAGGAAGGCTCTTGCTGCCTAGTATCAAGCACTAGATCATAAGCAAGAACTGGGCATCAGCCTTGCTCTACTCTTGACTGAGTTTTACTCCTTAAGTAAATGAGGTTTTGAAATAGACAATCTCTAGGGTTTTATGACTTTAAAAGTTGTCTTACTCAGGATCACATATTTTTAAGATTTAAAACATCAATAATATCATAGAGAGATACCAAAATAAAGCTTGTTAATTCCGTTGGTCAAGAATAAGACTGTTATCACGATTTTGGGCACGATTTTGAAGCAAGCTTTGTTTTATTGGGTGTACTCAAGAGCTAGCCAGTGACTGCCTCCTAAGACAGGTTAAAGAAAGCAGCCAAATTCCCTTCTTAGGCTTCCTTTAAGGAGTAAAATCACAAGCAGTTACAAATCATATTTACAGAAGAGAGACAATGTGGCAATATGGAAATACAGAAAAATCTCAAACACACGCAGAGAAAACCCTGTGTTTACCATGTGATTAGAAAGGATGATTAGAGAGGGTTTGCTGGGCTTATGGAGGATCAGAGAGGGTCAGGCTGTTCTCAACAATAAGTCAAGGTCATGGGTTGGAGCAGAATTAAAGACAGCAACTCAGCTCTTACAGTAACATGAAAACTTATTTTTAACAATACAGCATAATGGATCCTGCCTTTAAAATGGAGTCATGTATTTTCCTCAAACTGCCTTGGAAAGCTTCCTAATTTGTTCTCTGATGTATCTATCTACCCGTTAATCTACTTACCCATTCATTTTCAGTTTGTGAGAATACTCAGGGATGTTCTTCAATGTTGTGCCCTAGTGGCATCAATGATGCTCTGGTCTTCCATTCTGAAGATGCTTGTCCTTTGCTTTAAGAGGAATTGAAACTTTCATTTATTTATCTTTAATGTCTTATTAAAGACATTATCTGATAATGGTATAGTCCTTTGTAAGTTGGCTTGGTAACTTTCCCTTTTGTTATGCTAAACAATGAGCAAAACAACAGAAGTGGAAATGGATTTATTTTGCCTTACAACTCAAGATTACAACCCAGCCTGTTGAGAATGTTAGGGCAGAGAGCTTGAGGAAGCAGTTACAATGCACCCACACTATAAGGAAGACCTGAAAACAATGAAAGTTTGTGCTCATGGCACTTTTTCCTTTGTATAAAATTCCCACCCGTTCCCAGAGAATGGTGCTATCTTCAGTGGACAAGTCTTCCCATCTCAATTACCTAATCAAAAAAACTACTCACAAGCATGCCCAGGGGCCCACCTCCCAGGAGAGTCTAGATCTCATCAAGGTACCAATTCAGAACTACCTCATAAGCGTATTGTACAGCACAGTGTAGGATACCAGGAGTACATGAAAAGAAATCGGGAAGTGTTGGGTGAGGAATGGTAGCAAATAGGAATTGTGGGTGTTTTCTTTCAGTGTTTCATCATCTCTTTATGTTTGATCGATAATTCTGTTTTTAAGTAAGTTATACACATTTGTCTTGTCTATTTTGGAATAAGTGGCTGTTAACATTGAGTATTGAGATAAAGAGTGAGTCTCTATGAACAAGGGAAGGCAGACATTTTTGAACTGTTTTTTAGATATTTCTGTAATTTAGAAATAATGTTGATTTTGGAGAAATGTGTTTCAGACTTTCTTCTTAGACATAACTCCCTACAGAAAAGTAGGATAAAAATACTCATTCTAATGATGATTTTCAATGTCTATTCTAAGACATGTTCAGCAGGTCTTCAAATTAGCTGTCAAAATAAAAATATTTTACTTTGGGACCAATAAAACCATAATGTCAAAACAGATTTCTCTTTGCAGTTTTCTCACATGGATGCTCAGAGATCATAGAAGAACAGGGCAAGTCATTCCCTATGCACTGATGGTTTGAAGTTTGGCTGCATAAGACCCTTTTTTTTTTTTTCAGCCTTGGTGATGTCTAGTTAGAAAAGATGGTGGCCCTTTAAGAGCTGCTTTCTTGGACAGCTGTTGTTTACTGAGGTATGGATGCAAGGCTGAAAGAGGTAGCATCATTCACCTTTCAACATGTTGTGCAAGGGCTGAAAGACAGATTGCATGTGGACATCGATTGGTGGGAGCTGTTGTTAGGCTGTTGGACAGCCTCAGGATTTAGGACCTGAACCTTTGGCAAAATGAGTAACACCCTTGCAATATAATGTGATCACAATCTCTTGCTATATTCCACATTTTCTCATCTCTTACTAATGCAGAAGGTGCATGCCAAGCTTTTGACAGGAAAAACGTAGAGGATAATAAAGGGAGCAAAAAAAAAAATCTTAGCACTAATAATTCCCCTGTCTGTCATGCCGTTTAATGCTGATGTTTACTTAAATTTTATTTCCGGAAGCCAATTGTTTTCATGTAATTTATTGAAATGTCCCTACAGGACCCAGTATGTGCCATGTTGGAAGGGATGTCTCATAAATTTCTGACAAGAATGGTTTCTCACATAGCCTCTGACTCTGACATTTCAAATCTCAAGGTGATTATAGAAGAAAGCTCAGTTGCTCAACAGAAATGAAAATGTCCAATTCCTCATTTTCTTTTAATAATTTTCTAATTTTTTGAGATTTATAGCTATATAATTTGCTCCTTTTATTTTCCTCTGTCCAAACACTCTTATGAACCCCATTCCTATTTTTTTCAAATTCATGGCCTCTTTTATTTAATTATTGTTTTACACACACACACACACACACACACACACACACACACACACCTGTGTGTGTGTGTGTGTGTGTACTTCTAATAGAAAAATACATCTTATTTATTCTATATAATATTGATTGTATGTATGCTTTTAGGGATGAGTCTTTGGTATCCTACCCCTGGGGCTCAGGGAACATTGTGGAAGAGAAGGCAGAAAGATCTTAAGAGCCAGAGGAACAGGAAGTCACGTGTAAGCTTGTGTCTTCTACAAATGTCAGAGAAGTCGTACTTATGAGATCTCACTGAAATGGATGCCTAAATATTACATGGACAAGAACAGCACCAATAGATACGCTAACATGGACAGGCGAAGGATCATGAGACCTTAACCCTAGACAAAGAACAACTACAGACAGCCAAGAAGTGCAGAGAACAGGAGAAATCGTCCCCAGGGTTAAGCACAGTAGTTGGTTATCCAACACTGAGTGGTCAGTGAAGCCTTGCTTTGATTTTGTTGTTTATGTCGAGAGGTTGCAAATATGAAGGGGCCATTTTTAAATTTTTAAATTCTGTTTTCAGTTATCAAATAGTTGCCATCTTTCTGGTTGTGTCTTCCCTTTATTTCACACCCAATGGAGAATATCTAAAATATTCTGTCTAGCCATTGCATAGAGATTATTTATATCTTGATATAATTTCTCATGGCATTTAAAACTTCATCATTTTAACAGTACTTTTAAATATTTATTGGCAAAAGACACTTTTTTAAAAAAAAGAAAAACAAAACTTTTTTTTAGAGGATCTGGAAACTTAACAAGGACTTATTTATGACCTTCATTTGAATAAGATCTTCTTTAAGACTCCAGCACTTTAAACCTGAATTTGGCTGTTCCTGAAGAGGTATGCCTAAATGGAGAGCCAAAAAATAAAAAAGTATTTTAGAGTGAACATGACTGTTTAATGAGTGTCTGCATGAAGTTTAATGATCACTACACTTTGGAGGTTTGATCCCTACTTCACCCTTATATTGCTTTCAAATTTTCTCTTTTACTTCTTATTAAATACAATAGATCAAAGCTGAACATTTATCTCTGTGTCTTCTGAAAATTTTACTAAAAAGTCATCAAGGGATTAAAAGTGACTGATACCTTAGAGAACAGAGAACACAAGAAAAGCCAGTGCACCCACATTTTGGAAGTGGCTTTGGGGGCCAGGTGAATGACTTAGAAGAGCATGGAAAGCTGCATGCCAGCAATGAGAGAAGCGGAAAGGGTTTTCTCTGATATTGTGATATTGGGATATGCTAGATCCTAAATAGTGCAAAACTTGACACTGCCAACTGTGTGTGATCGTGTTGGGCAAATCAAAATTAAGACTGACTCAAAAGCTTAATGAATTAGTAACTTGGATCCAAACCTCACACACTGTGCTTCCCCACTGGGAAGACTTCCCTCTCAGACACAGTAGATAGAGATTTAACTTCAGGAATAAGCCCCACACTCAGCTGGCAGCCCATCACATCAGTAGGGCTATCATACTGATAAATGCAGAATGGTGTGAGATATTGTTAGGAACTGCAAGATCCCCAGTTTCTTCTCTCACTTGACTCCATGAATAAGGTAAGCGGCACTAGTTCTTTTCATGGGTAAATTGAAATTTTTCTTAGGAGACTAATAGCAGAGAAACCAATTACAGAAAGACCTGGTGACTATTTCATTTCTGAATAACCCACTCTTTCTTGTGAACAGATAGCCAAGAATCATCAGTCATATGTCTAGTTAAGCAGGCTACACATATGGTGGATGACAGACACACAGAGCTTCATTAGAGTCCTCAGAGAGGTAGTAGAAAAGTATTTATTTGCCATCTCCAACTGTAGTGCCACTTAAAATGCACTTGTAGGAAAACAGAAAATTAAAATTAGAGTAGCGAGAGAATGAATAACAGTAGAGAGTAAAAGGTAGACTCAGAATACCTTTTTAGCAATCACATTAGCATTGTATTGGTGAGGGTACATATTCAGAGAAGAATAACAGTGAGAGGAATACGGGGCTTTCTACCAGGTCAGCTACCAGACTATAGGATTCAGAGAAGGACAAAATTGATGAGAGAAAATGATAAATTATGTAAGAAAAAATTCAGGTCCCAAGTTTCTATATTTCCATGTTAAAAGAGTGCACCAGTGCTTTGCCAAATAATGTAAAAATGGGCACCACGTGAGTCAGACTTTTCATTGCTACATAAAGTATCTCACAGAGATTTGGAAGGAAGAAAGGATTCATTTGTTTCATGGTTTCCATGATTCTGCTCATCATGGCAGAGTGCACAGTAGGGCAACGTTCACAGTAGGACTGTACAGTGAACATCCCAGGAGCTGGAAGCAGAGAAAGAGCACAGGTGATGTGGGAATTTCTCATTTATTCATGCCCTGGGTTCATTTATTTATTTGACCTGGGTTTCCAGCATCTGGAGTAGAAAAAGAAAGTTCTTCTTTACTTATTGCATTCGGTGTGGTTTTGGAATTACTTGTTTCATGTTTTAAACAAGGTAGAAATTGTGTTAAGATATGTTTTTCATATTATCTCACTTACTGATTTTGAAAGAAACAGGCATTTCTGTTTAAATCACTATTCCAAGTGCCTTTTAAATTTCCGCTTCATTTTCTGGCCCAGTAAAATCATGAGAAAATCTGTTACGATGCTCTCTCATGTGGTGGCTGAACTTTGATTGCCAACTTTATTGGTGAAAAAAGTTAACCTTTACAATAACTGGTTTTAAAGAAAGTGCTATTCTAAATACACACAAGAGGAAACACTTGTAGAATTTTCTTCTCCTTCAAACATCCTTGTGTTCGCCATTCCTCAAACCAGATGCTCCAAACAGGCTTTGCTTTTCAGGATTTTGGTGGAAGGCTGGGGAATCCAAACACTTCAGACCACCTTAAATCATTATATGCCTGTGTTTATACCACATATTGCTTAAACTTAGATGTGAAACTTGATATATAAATTACAGAAAAATAAATTCAGTCCACATGTCAAGTCAAAGTACATCTTTTTTCCACCTAAGGATTTAGGTTAAACTAAAAATGTTGCAGATTGTTTTCTCATGAGCAAAGGTTCAGGCATGTTCTTTACACACACAGCACAAGCCCAAGATAAACACGTACACACACACACACACATACACACACAGACACACACACACAGGCATACACACACAGACACACACACAGACACACACACAGAGACACACATACAGACACAGACATACACACACACACATACACACACAGAGTTGTATTAGTCAGGAGCTCTTTAAAGTGAAGTGATTTATTTGAGCTCATGGTTTCTGAGGCCACAGACAGCGACTGTTGGCTCCATTGCCTGGGGGCCTGTGGTAAGAGATGTTGCAGAAGAAGCACAGCAGCTTTGAGCTGCTCACTTCATGGCAGCAAGAGGTCAGGGATACAATAACCTTCACAATAATTCTAGGGACTCTAGCGAAGATGCTTCCTAAAATTTCTACCACCTCCCCCAAAAGTGTTACCAGTTCAGGAGCAAGCCTCTGACTTACAAGCTTGTACAGAACACTTGTTCAAACCATAAATACTACGAGAAAGAGCAAATAAAGGCATGATAAATAATAATAATAATAATAATAATAATAATAATAATAATAATAGACCAATCTCTTACTAATTCTAAGCTGATTCATTGGGTTTTTATTTCCTCAGTGGAAATCAACTTTTTGTGGAAATAGTTTATTGCAAGAGGACGTTAACCTTCAACCTTTTGTGATCTTCCAGGGGCCATGTTGACAAAGGAAGAGTGTGTCTTCATTTCCTTCTTGGGACACGAAGGGTCCTGAAGGCTAATGGCCAAGAAACATTTGGCTGACAGAAGTGACATTGGCAGTCGGACAGCTATGAGTACGAGGTGTTGTTCTTACTTAGAATAGTCTGAGCTCCCTCTGCACCCCACTGCATTTGGGACATCAGCCTTAATACCACAGCAGTCTTTTCTTGGTTTGGGGGTTCACTGTACCCACATAAAAACTCAAACCAGTACATCTTTGTTATTAAGTAAAATTGTTTAGCAAAGCCAGTGCATACATGGAAAAGAAAACCAACAGCAGTTACCAATAATCTTTTAAACTTGATCTCTTTGTTTTGTGTATAGATTTTTTGCTTTTTTCATACTGTGAGTTACATCCATATTTCTTATGCAATCTGTACAAATACTAAAGGCTTTTCCCTCACCAAAACTATGAACTTTCTTTACAATATTTTTTGCCAAAGTTTATGTTTCATCTCTAATTCATTTGAAAATGTGTCCAGTTGTTTTCCTATAGGCATTGAGTTGGGAGTTAAATGAGCCTTTAACTTTGCCTTCCTCTGATACGTTTACAGTTGTAGCAATATGTTTAGTGTCTTTCTAGATTAAAATTACCTTTTATAACATTAATTTCTGAGTATTTTGGAAACTTGAGGATAATTTGTTCACAGTCCACTATCATTAATATTCCGTTTAATTTGGAGAACATTATTTGTGGTAACCAGAATCCGGGATTCCAGGCTACATTCACTCATACTTGGCTTCAAATAATGGATCTCTTCCCTCCAACTCTCTTCAATTTATCTTCCCAAGTTAAAACTAAACTCTTTTTTTAATCGCTTTAATTTTAAGAAGATTTAATTTTTGGTCAAAGGTATTCAAGCTTATTCATTTTAAAATGATTCTCTGGTTTACATCACATTTATCTTAAATGTGGTCACTCTGGTTTATGCTTCGTGTATCCTATAGAATTAATGTTTTTAAATTATTTCATTGCAAAATTGGCAGGTAAGAAGGTTTTTGAAAGTGCGCAGAATTGTATTTATCAGGTTCAGGATCAATGCTATGCCAGTTTCACAAGACTAGCTTCAACCTTTTTCAAGACAGCAATAATTAGTGCCCACTTTAATGATGATAAAAGTGGATCTGCAGGAGGTTAAGTAACTTGCCTGAGGCTGCACATCTTGTTAAGAACAGAGCTGTGATTTCTGCCCATTGGAAGGAGAAATATTGAGCATGGTTGGTATTAGAAGTGAAACGTTTGTTCCAGAATTGGACATTAAATTACAGTAACAACCCCTTACATTTATAAAGTATATTAAGTATACTTTTATAAATAATTATAACTCACTTGTAAAATCACAAATAATACTCTTATTACCATTTTCTTTCCAGTGTCTCTTTCAGCACAAGGCAGGAAATGAAAATCCAAAACCATTTCAGAACTCAGTCAGTCAAGGTCATGGGATAATGAAGTCGTAGATCAGGGCTGGGATCTGAGACTCATGACCCCACATGAGTCCCCAGTCTATGATGCCTTCTATGCGTCTTTCCTTAAAAGTCATCTATAGTCTTTCTCCATTTTGGGAATACGACAAGTTTTTCCACACAGAGAGTCAACATATTTTGGTTGAAACTTCACCCTGTCAGAGAGGCTGCTTGGGACCATTAGAGCTTTTAAGCAAGGATGAGATAATCACAATAATTATCTTCCATTAGCAAAATGATCTGGCACCAGACTCTTTTTCCGGTTCTCACATCCTCTCTTCTAGGGTGGAGAGCATCTGAAATGTGCTCCCAGAACATTGCGATGAAATATAATCAGAAGTATAAAAATGAGCCAGAGGAGGGGTGGGTTAATCAAAGAATCCCGGGTGCTTAAAGATTCAAGCTCCGAAAAATCTGATAATTTGGGTTAAAATAATTCTGTTTTTGTCTTTTCCAGTGGGTTTGCTGTAGGATAGGCTTCCAACTAGCCTGTTTGCATGAACACCACACAGACATTTCAATGTAGTAGTTCAGGATTTATCCATTTAATTCATTATTAAGTGCAGTAAATAAGGCTTATAAAATACTGACTGCTTTAATTTAAGATTGAATGCAAACCTAGAGGATCTCCATTTCTATGGGAAGTAAAAGAAATACAAAGATCTTTCTCTGTGTTTCCAAAACCCAAGTAGAAACAGAAATTTAAAGGATTTTCTGAATAGTCTCTTCTCTAGTCACTCCTTCTGGCCTTATCATAATTGTCATTGTATATATAATTATTTTCAACTGTATGTGCGTAATTTCTCTGTTCTTTGAGGCTGTGGCATAAAATATACAGTTAGGGCTCAGGATTGCCCTAAGGGTGTTTATAATAAAAAGGAAAAGTGAATTATCACTGATAAATTAGAGGTATTTATGTGTATTTGGAACAGTCCCTAACATAGTCATTAAGACCATTAGCATATTACTGGCATGTGAGCAAACTAAGAACTCTAGGCTTGCTAGAGTGTATGTTCCATGCTTGTGGTAGCTGTTTCTATATATACAGTTTCCAAATGCAATATTGACCATTTAGGAGAGGTTCCATAGCTCTTCACTGAAATACACGTTGAGACTGAGAAGCCAAGGGAGCATCAACTCTAGCAGTTAATGTCAACATGTTTAGTGTCAAACTTTACTGCGCACTGGTATCAGCCTTAAATAATACTCTTGTTTGACTCCCCTTCCCAGGCATTTAGATTTAATTTATTTTCATGCATTCTTGACCTCTTAAGTTTCGATAATTCTATAGGTGATTTCCCCAACTCTTCAGAACGAACATTTTAATAAATTTAAAAGAAGCTCAACAGTGTACAAAAAATGCCACCTTAGTTTATGAATTTATTAGACAATCAATAATTTCTCATCACAATTACTTAACACCTATTGAGTATGAGGTGCTCGTCCAGGCTCTGAAGACTATGAAAGACTAAGACATGGACCCTGGAGCTGCCTATTCATCCGGAACACTAACAAACTACTAAGAAAGGATGCAGTTTAAGGAATAAACAAACATGAAAAATATTGCAGAATATAATTGGAATATGACTTACAGAGATAGCAACTGTTAAGGGCCTAGAGGAAATACAAATCTTTCTATCTGAATCTGTTGAGGAAGCTTTTTTGGATACTTTAAACTGGGTCTTGAATAAAATATAGTAACGGTAAACTATATTTTAGAATGGAGGACAATTCAGAGGTATCTCAGGAAGTTAAATGGTCTCAGAAATAGTAGTGTTTTGAAACATTGCTAGACACATAAGTCAAGGGCCTCATCATTTATAGGTTAAGGGTCATTACAAGGTTTTTAGAGATTTTCCAATGTCAACAAACAATACGACAATGTCTCCTATAAGGTCATAATACTACCCTGGGCTATTATTTGAACTTGGGATGGAGATTCTTAGTCTTTAAAGCCTGGGGGTTAGGGAGTATTTCCCTAAGAAGGAAGATAAAAGACCATTCTAGGCTGAGGCAAGTATTCAGAGAAGGAATGAACCGTTTGGGGTGAGACTGGGGGCGGTCATGACAACAGACTTTCATAGTGTAAATGCAGGATTGCATGGCTCCAGCAGGGAGGCTTCATCTTGTGCCCTCTGCCTTCCCAGATGGCCACTGGTTGTCAGGCCAATTTTAACATCAGAGTCAATGTGGCTTAATGATTGCCTTTGTTAAAGTCTTGATGACTTGTTATTTATTTTTAATAAGCATGTCATTCATTATGTTTCTTACCTAAATGTCAAGATGGTGAGGCAGGGAGAGGAAGTCTGTCTTAGTTCTCTCTCCTGTCATTACTGTCAAGCAGATTTTATTGGAGCCCTGTCTCTTGACCGCTGCTCTTGACAGTCTATTCTTGATAAAAGAAACTAAATGCATCTCTAAGTGGGGGAGGAGGAATTAATTTCAATATTATAAAAAAACAGGCTTATTAAAGAACAAATTAAAAAGAGTGAGAAGAATGAAGGCAGGGCTATCTCTAGGTCTGCTAAATTAGGCGCTTGCCTCCAGGGACTCTGAATTTATAAACAGATGGGAAGAAAGAGGTGGATTAGCTAATTAGACTAAAAAAGATCCATCCTTTCTAAAAGTCCAGTAGATATCTACAGATGCTCTCGCCATCAACAGGATGCTAGGTCTGCCTCTCTGGTGTGTCTCAGTCTTTGCTCAGTCAGTTCATTAGAGGTGGTATGTTCTTATACATGGTTTCATTTGCATTATCAAATATGGACTGAGATGGTAGCTATATGGGTGTTCCAGCCTAGCTGGTTTTTTAAGATCAAACTGAGTTGTGGTTGAGTTATTTGAATACAGCAGGCATGGTTAACTTTCTCTGTAAGAGACAATAAATAAAATATGTTCATGCTCATGACCCACATCCAGTCACTCTCATGTAGCAGGATGGTCGCCTGCTGCTGCTACATTGTCTGCAGAGGAGCTAACGTGGGAAGAGCAAAGAGAGAGAAGGAGAGGAAGAAGAGAAGGAAGAGGAGGAGTGAGGAGGAGCAGGAGAGGAGATGGCTGAAGACATCCTCGTGATTTTAGCAGTCTTGGGTAGTTATTCATATCTAGGTTAGGTAATTGGGTTTACAATTCTAATTGTGTGGGCATCTTATTAATTGAGCATTTCCAAATATATAAAGCTTTTGGATAATAATTAATCTTTAGAGTCTCATTTCTATTGGGTGCCGTGCCTGCGGTATTCTGGGGTTCCCAAGCTATGTGGAGAAAGCGTGGTAGATTGGCAGAGCCATCTCCCATGCTAGCGTCTCATGGGTGCCAGGGCTGGTGTTTTTGGCTGGCCAGAGCCGTGGTCTCGTGGGTCTAGTTGTGGCGCATGTGGCCTATGGCTGCTTCCAGCTGTGGTGAGCTTGGCTCTGGCCGCAGAACATGGCGGCCTGAGCTAAGCAGAGCCACCGTGGTTTAGATAGTCGGCCAGCGTATAGGCACCCATTTTTAAATATTACCCTCAACACTCTCACATAACCTGTTTGGTGTGGGTAGTCCCTTCACTGGGAATGTAGCTTCTACATCATCATCATCATCATCATCATCACCATCATCTTCATCTTCATCGTCATCATTGGTGTAGAGAAAACCATGTTCCATCTACAAGTTTGAGGCAGGAGAGAAAGCGGAGACTTCCTCGGGCGTAGAAGAGCCCTGTGTTCTCTGTTCTGTGTGCTGCTCATTCTCCATTCTTCCCTTAAGGGGATTCATCTGTGACTTCTGTTGGAAACATGTGTTTTATGTGTGTTGATTAATCATTTATTCTATGTGGTATTAAAGTCAATTCAACACAGAGTAACAATAAAAACAACAAAACACTCCCTAAGTGCTTCCAGACCCCAGACCTCATCTATATGTATGTGCTCTAAATACGTTACTTACTTTACTCGACTTAAATTTCAACAAAGAAGATTATTTTTCTCACCTGGCGTATGAAGAATCCAAGGTACCAGGAGGTTAAATTACTTGCCGAGTTTATGAATCTTATGAACAATGAGAGTCACTTGGAACTGAATCAATGAAGTCTACCTCTATACTCTATACTTTCAGTTACAGTGGCATCTTAGCAACAGACCACTGTAAATAATACACATATGTATTATTTTAAAGTCCCAATAAAATGGTACACACACACAGAAAGAGAGAGAGAGAGAGAGAGAGAGAGAGAGAGAGAGAGAGAGAGAGAGAGCGCATAGTAATTTGTCAGCTCAGTGATAAATTTCAATACAAATGTAGATGAACTATGTAACAAGATCAGGGTAACCTCAGTTATACAATATTTCTTCATATTTGAAACTTTCAAAAGCCTTTTTCTTCTAGTACTCTTACGATTTATTTAATTATTACCAACCATTATTATCTTACTTACTGTTCTGTTACAAAACTTCAGGGGTTTTCTTTCTTAGCTAACTGGACCCTATGTCCATTAACCACGCTGCCTTCCTCATATTCTTCCCTCATAGTATACTCTTTTGAGAGCACCATCAGCTTTTATATGTAAATAAAAACAGGTAGAATTTGTGAAGGCTTGGTCACTAGGGAGATATGTCACTTGACAGCGATAAGGAGGTGTGGCTTTGTTGGAGGACATGTGTCAATGAAGGTAGGCTTTAAGGTTTCTAGACAGCCCATGCCAGGCCCAGTGGCTCTTTCTTCTGCTGACCCAGATGTAAAACTCTCAGTTCCTTCTCCAGCAGCATGTCTGCCTGCATGGCAACAGGCTCCCCATCATAATGACCATGGACTAAACCTCTGAAGCTGTAAGCTAGCCCCAATGAAATGCATTCCTTTATGAGTTTCTCTTGTCAGCGTGTCTCTTCACAGCAATAGAACACTGGCTAAGACATGTGTATTCTCGAAACTGGGGCTTCTGAATCATATGGTAGTTCTGTTCACAAAATTTGGAAAGAACTTATTAACTGTTTTCCGTGGTGGTTGTAGTAACTTATAGCCCCAACAGAATTCCACTTTTACCACATCTTCACTAACATTTGATTTTTTTTTCAATTGCCAAAGACATCTTGTTAGCTATTTGTATATTCTTCTTGATAGATCAGCTCATTTGCCTAGTATTAACTCAAAATTTTCTTTATGTTGAGGTCTTTATGCTCCTTATACATTATGGATCCTCTTATATATTCTGTTAGGAACTCTCAGCTTACATCCCTAGTCTATTTTCTAACTGGGTAATTTGTTTCCTCGATGCTTTGAGTTCTTTGTATATTATGAATTTTAAACCTCTCTCAGACATATAGCCAACAGAGATTCTCTTCTATTTTGTGGATTTATTCTTCATTTGATTGTTTCATTAGCTGTACATAGATTGCTAGTTTTATGAGTTATCAATTGTTGCTTGTAATGTCTAGGCAAATGAAATGTCATTTAGAGAGTGTTTTTATATACCTATATCCTGTAGGGTACTACTTAGGTTTTCTTCTAGCAGTTTTAGTATTTCAGGCTTCAAATTGAGGTCTGTGATCCACTTGGATCTCTTTTGTGTAAGGTGATGCATACAGGTCTAATTTCATACTTTTAGACAGAGACATCCAATTTTCTAAGTGCCATTTATTAAAGATGCTATCTTATCTCCAGCTTTGATTTTGCCTTTTTCAAATATCAGATGTCTGCAGTTACTTGTACTCATATTTGTATCTTCGATTTTTATTCCATTGTTCTACACATCTATTTGTGCCAGTATCATATTTATTTTATTACTCTAACCCCATTTGTAGTCTTCAATAGCAAACTCTATAGTGTTCTTTTTGCTTAGGATTATGTTGGGTATCTTTTTTTTTCTTCTGGTTCCATATAAATTTTAGATTTTTTTTTCTCTATTTCTGTGAACACTGTTGTGGGTATTTTGATTGGGATTATATTGAATCTGCAAATTGCTTTTGGTAGAATAGTTATTTTCACAATATTAATTCTACCTATCCAGGAGTATGGGATATGTTTCTATTTTCTCGTGTCTTTTCCCAGCTTTTTCTCCAGATGTTTGAAGTTTTCATTGTAGAAGCCCTTCATTTCCTTGGTTATGTTTATTCCTAGATATTTTCTTTTCTTTGAGGCTATGGAATTCTGTTCATGGTCTCCTTCTCTATATGTTTATTGTTGGTGTATAGAAAACTGACTGATTTGTGCAAGATGATTCTGTATCCTGTGAAGTACTGCATTGCTTTACCATTTCTAGAAGTTTTCTGATAATCCCTTTGGATGTCTAGTGTATATTATTATCATCTGCTAATAGAGATCATTTGACTAATTTTTTCTTATTTGTATCTCTTTAATTTTTCTTTTCTTGCCTTATTGCTGTTGTCTTAGTTATTCTTATTTCATTGCTATGAAGAGACACCATGCCTATGGCAACACTTATAAAGGACAATAATTAATTGAGGTTGGCTTAGAGTTTCAGAGGTTTAGTCCATTATAATCATGGCAAGAAGCATAGCAGCATGCAGGAAGACATGGCACTGGTGAAGGAGCTGAGAGTTCTACATCTTGATCCACAGGCAGCAGAGACTGAGAAACACTTTCTTCAACAAAGCCATACCTACTCCAGCAGGTCCATACCTCCTAATAGTGCCAATCCCTGTGTGCCTATGGGGGCCATTTTCTTCCAAACTACTATATTCTACTCTCTGGCCCTTAGAGTTTTAGTCATAGCTTACTCAGAAATGTATTAAGTCTGACATTAAAAGTTCCCACAGTCTATAAAAGTCCAGAGTCCTTCTAGGAATCACAGTAATCTCTTAACTGTAATTCCTTATAAATTGAAAAATAAAAGAGAAGATCACATACTTTCAACATATGATGGCACAAGATTTACATTACTATTGCAAAAGGGAGAAAATAGAGCCTCGTGAGGAAATACTGGACCAAAGCAAGACTGAAAATGACCTGGGCAAACTCAGAACTCCGCATCTCCATGTCAAAGCACTCTTCAGCTCTCCAATTTCTTTTAGCTGTGTTGTCTGCAACACAATTCTCTCTCTTGGTCTGGTTCCATTCCCTGTGAGCGGCTTTCCTCGACAGGTATTGCATGTCTCTGGCATCTCCAACATCTTGGGGTTTCCAAGATAATCCAGGCTTCACCTTCATAGCTTCACACAGTGGCTTCTCTAGGCCTCCATGAAGGGACACCCAACACAAGCCTAATCTCAGTGGCTTTTCTTAGTACAGAGGGAGATTCCATAATCTCTTCATTCTTGACTCTAAAATTAGAACCATGAAACCAATGCTGCCGACTTCTGCTGCTTGATGGGGCTGGAACATGTTCTTCACCAGCTTTGTATTAAATTATTTCCTTCACTGTCTAAGCTTGGCTGTCCTGGAACTTGCTCTGTAGACCAGCCTGACCTTGAATTCAGAGATTCACTTGCCTCTGTCTATGGAATGCTGTGATTAAAGGCATACACCACCACACCAGGACCTAAACTTCTCTTTAATTCCTTCTGGTAAATTTGAAGCTTATCTGCTTATCCTTAACAGAATAAATCCAAATGCCCTGAGGTCACCACTTCCTTTATTCCATTTAATATCAGGCTTTTCTTTAATCTGTCTCTCTCCTTGAACACGATTTAGGTCCATTCTACTTCCTGGTGCCTCTTTCTCCTCAAACTGTACATTTTGTATTTTTACTAGCTCAGCTTGCTTTTATCCGTTACAGACTTCACAGGAGTCAACACTAATAACTAATAATGTTGGGAATGTCAGAGCCTGGGATACCTGTCAAGGAAAGCTGCTAAGAGGGCGTGGAACTTCATTACAGTGAACATTAATAACATTAATAACCACACGACAGAGTTGATACTAGGATGTTTTGAGATTTCCTCTGTCAACAGAATAAATCCAAACATTTTACTTAGCCTCAGGAAGACTTTTCAGACAAGGGTAAAAAGCAGCCACATTCTCAAACAAAATATCACAAGAACAATCTCCAGGACACACACTAAAATTCGTCTCTTCTGAAACCTCTTGAGTCAGACTTCCACAGTTCAAATTACCCTCAGCACCACAGTAATGTTTCCCTGCTGGTTTCTATTTCTGTTAGCTTGTATCCCCTCTCTCTTTCTTGTGGCCAACTGGCACAATGGTTTATCAATCTTGTTTATGATCTAAAAGAATTAGATCTTAGATTCAATAATATTGTTTTTTGGTTTTGTTTTTTTTTTTTCATTTTTGTAGTTGTTTATAGTTTATTATTTTGATTTTATTACTTTACTTTCAGAGTGCCGGTACAGAGTTTGAATTGATTTGATTTTTTTTTCCAATTTTTGGTTGCATCATTTGAGTCTTTGTATGTGTGTGTGTGCTTTTCCTGATTTTTTGATGTAGGCACTTAGGGTTATAAACTCCCTGCTGAGACCTGCTTTCAGTTGTCCCAGGCATTTTGTTGTGCTGTGTTTTTATTCTTCTTCAGTTCTAGGAATATTTTTATTCCTTCCTTGTTTTCCTCTTTGACCCATTCATCAGTCAGTAATGAGTCGTGTAATGTCAGTGAGTTTATACACTTATTGGAATTTTATTTGCTGTTGATTTTAAACTTTGTTGCATAACAGTGATCAGACTGGATACATGGATTATTTCAGTTTTTTTTTTTTTTTTCCGCCCTGTATTTGTTAAGGTTTATTTTTTGATGTATGTTGTCATTTTATAGACACCTCTGTCTTATGCCGAGTAAAATGTATATTCTTTGGTACTTATTACATCCATTTTATGTGAGATGCCATTTAGTTCTTTGTTTTTCTATTTAATTTTTGTAAAGATGACTATAGAGGTCATGAGGTCCTTATGCAGACAGATAAGCACTAGAGAAACCAGGAACATTTTACAGGCAGACTTTTCTCTTCAATGGAAAGGATGTATACTGTTTGTTGTTGTTTTGTTTTTTTTTTCCCCAGAAAGCTGGGAGTGGATGTTGTTAAAGCCTGGTTATCTATGCTATCTGCCGGGTGGAGCCACAGCTGAATTTCCCAGAGTATTTTGTTTATTGTAGATACTCCCTCCCTGGACATTTATCTTTAGTTATGTTTCTCAGTCACTAGAACCTATCCTTAGGCAAGATGTTTACTTCACACACACACACACACACACACACACACACACACACACACACACTTTATAGCCTGGTGATCTGTATTTTATTTATATGACTGAGTCTACACCAGATTCTATGCTCTTAAGCTATAGAACCAATATGCAAAGTGGAGGTCACAAGTACTTTGTAAAAGAATTTTAGCAAGGTCACACCTTATGCTTTGTAATGCACATGGGATTAGATTGATATGACTGTTTTACCAGGAAATTTTTTGCCAAGATTGTGTTGTACTTAAATATATTCCCTCCCCCCCAAAAAGAATGACAACCTCTGCTTGCTTTCCAGCCCCATTTTTTTTGCAACACAGTTTTTCATCTTTTTACATGAGGATGTTGCCTATACTTAAAAGCTAAGATGAGCTTCTTGTAGACAACAGACAAATGTATTTTGTTTATTCATCCATTCAGCTAGCCTGTATTGAATGGTGAGTCAATTAATCAAGTCCTGTTTCCAGAGACCTGTTTTGAGGGAATCATTATTATTATTTGGAGGCATTATTTCACTTTATTTGATTGTTTTTTGTTTTTTTTTTTTCAAGCTTCCTTTGCTTCTACTTGGCTGTTTATACATCCAGTTGAACAGGTGACTCTATCAATTTTATGTTGTCTTTTTTGTCGTAAAAGACCATTTGTGGTTGCTATGTTCTTCTTCCTTTCTAAATTTGCCTTTAGTTCCAGGTGGGAACTTTAGTGCAGTTTCTGTACATCACATATTGAATGCTGAAATACAATTACAGTTTTCTATACTTGCATGATTTCTAGGCTAGTCATTATAAGTCAGATGCTATTCAAGTAACAAATCATAGTGGCTTTTAGACAGCATGAGGAGGTATTTTTTCAAAACTGCCATACATTGAATGGTAGAAAAGTTTACTTCCTATAGTCACTAGGGATCCATGCTTATTACATGTCATACTCTTTCCTCTCTGCAGTAGCTTAGAAAAAAAACTGAGATCCTCACAGGAAGTTCCCAGAAGTGACCCATGATTCCACATGAGTCATTTAAACACTTTTCCAATTAATTGAAAAGGAGCCAGAAAACATAGCGATGCCAAATGTTCTGTTTAAAATTATTGATTTTATTTTGTGTTTATGTTTATGTGCACAAGTGTGGGCATTGTGCATGTGGATGCTCACAAAGGCCAGAAGAAAGGCATTAGATCCCCGGCGCTGGAGCTATGGATGGTTGTGAGGATCCTAATGTGGATGCTAGGAACCCAGCTCTACTCCTATGCAAGAACAGGAAGTCCTTCTTACCACTGAGCCATCTCTCTAGCTCTGGTGTTTTGGATGTATGTAAGCATTTCTGCTCCTTCATTTCATAAATCTCAATGCATTTTCATATATAATAGCTTGTTTGCCCTCCATTTAACCCTTTTAGAGTGACAAAGTATGCATGCTTATCTGTAGTTTACAGCCATAGAAGTTGCCAAATTAGAAGGGAATTCTGTGATCTGATCAAGAGTAATGAGAAGAACACTATTTTGGTCTTCAAATAGATTTTTGTCTAAAATTTGCTTCTGCTGCTAATTTGTAGCAGATTATTTAACCCTTTCTTTCCTATTACTAATCTCTACGATGTGAAGAAATCCCTAATGCTACAGCTATCAAAAAAGACTAACGAAAAGGCATATAAATTACTTCATATTATGCTTGATCCATTCAATAGGTTTAATTAAATGATAGGTCAGTAAAACATCTTTCTCATGGTTTCACAGTTGTTTGGCACAGGTTTGAGAAAGGTGTTCTTGTCTCTGGTTTAAGTGTCGTCTCCCACTGTCAGTAACTGATATGTGTTGGGAACCTTCCAAGGGAAGCACAGGAGGCATGGTCTACATACAACAGAGATGGAGTATGTATATGTGAAATTATGACAGACTGTGTATAGGTGTGCTTCTAGAATGAAGCGGTGCTAGTGTACTGATTTAGAATTTAGAAAGGAATCTATGTGGCTTGAGACACAGATTCTAGAGGAATTTGGCTGTGCTAGGTTCTATTGTCTTCTCGGGTGAGGAGCTATCCATAGACATATCCCTGTCTACATGTCTTTCTGCATACAACATTAGGAATACTATACACAGTGACTTCTCATAGCTATCATTTTCTTTACAGTGTTTCCACAAGCTTTCTCCCTCTCCAAACATCCTGGTCCATTAGTGGATTTGAGTCACGGTAATAGAATGCTTGGTAGACACTTTAGTGAGTGTGCGTGTGTGTGTGTGTGAGGGGTATTTTGCTCAGTTTCAGAGGGCTCATCACAACCAGAACAGTTCAGGAGTGTAATCGATGTCATGGTGGTTATAAGGCAAAGGCAGACAAGTGCTGATGTGTTTTGGTTCTTCCCCCTTTTATTTTGCCAGGCACTGTACCCAGGGGATGGCGCCACTCTGATTCAGATGAGACTATTCCTTCAATTAATCCCCTGGCAACTCCTCAGATGCACAGAAAGGTGTGCTTCCATTTCCTACCTGATTTAAAAACACAGTCAAGTTGACAATGAAGACAGACTATCTTAAATCTCTCCTGGATATCTGTGTGGGGATACCCAGCAAGCCTGCCATCTCTCGATTTGTGTTCTTCCTTTTCCTTTCTCATCCTCATCCACTCAGTTCGATTAGTCAAGTAATTCAGATGGTTATTTGTCTTGAGGTCTTACCAGAATAATTAAAGTCATTTTAGAGGTCTCCGTTTATTTTTTTGTCAACGTGGTACCAGTTTCTGAACATTTTACTTCCTCTCATAATGTATTTTCCCCAGGCTTATCTAGTCCCCATTTGGTAAAAACACTCTTGCCTCAACCTGCCATACAGCATTTGCCTTCTACTCTGGCTCTGTACTGGTTACATGTATTTTCATAGTGCACGTAGGAGGTAGGAGGGACTTTCATGACTGGAAATCTCTCTCTGTTCCTTTAGAGATACCCAATGGCACCACAAAGCTGCTCAGAATTAGATGTCATGTTGTTTTCGATATATTGTTATATCAGACCCAGCCTTCCAGTTACCTCAATTCTCTGAGTGCCCACAGATTCAGCATCCTCTCTTGCTGAATCAAAATAGCTATAGTTTTCTAAGCCCAACCATTTACGCCATGCCTCAGTGCCTTTGGACTCTGTAACGTTGCTTTAAATGTCTTTTTCTGGTGCTTCTGACTCCTGCTTGACCTTTAAGACTCAGTCCAAGAAATAATCAATCCCTGTTTTGTTCTAAGGCCTTCCTCTATTTTCTTTGAACACCCATTTATCACCTGTTCTATAATTTTCTATGTAGTTGTCTTCTCCCACTATTGACTAGTAGAGAGCTTTTTGGTTTGTTTTTCATTTCCATACTGGTTGAAGTAAACAGAGAAGACACCATTCTCTTTGAGTTCTAAGACTGAGGAAATAAGGAAGAATACACAGACTCATTTTTCTTGTTGGAGTACTGGAATATTCTATGTTTGGGTTTTGATAACTAAACGTTTAAAATATGCTCCTATGGATTACACTAATTTATATCACCTCACTCGTGACCCAGACACATCCCCATTTTTCCTTCTCTTTTTAACTTAACCCTTTGCTTAACTCTGCTAACAAGTTATTTTTGTGTAGCTTTGGCTTAGTCAAAGCTGTCATCAGTTGTGGATTCTTCTGACTCCTGGCATCTGATCATCATTTACTTTTGGTGTGTCTCTTATATTAAGTTTCTATTTTTAGCATATACATCTTTGTCTTCTACACAAAATGTCCTTGGTAATAGTGTTCACACAGTTATTTTTTTAAACTGATGATCCTTGTCTCATATCAGATAATTGAAGGCATCTCTCAGTTCAGTCACCTAGATACAGGGTAAGAAACTCAGGATAGAAACCATAACCACCTTTATAAGAATCAAGTGTCCTTCAGCATGGGATTGTAGGCATGGCAAGGATTATAAGACTTGACAGAACAAATAGCTGATTCACAGTGCTATGATTGGAAGGAAGTACATGCAGCATATAGCATGTGTTTTCAACGATTAAAATGATAAATTGTTTTATGCCGGAGAATTATAACAAGACTAGGCTGGAAGCAGGCGGGCATAGGGAGGTGAGGCACTCCTAATTAACTTGAGCTGAGAGGGAACAACTGGAAGAAAATCCCACATTTCAGGGAACTTTCTAGAAGGATTTTTGTTACCAGTCGTACAATGTGCTCATGCTAGTAGTCATATTCTCTATGAGCTTCCTTGCTGGTGGAGAACTTTGTCAGTTTCTAGAAAGAAGTTCACCTTTTCCCCCTAATGCCAATATTTTAAAAAATTTGTCTGAGTGCCTAAATTGTCTTCAACAGTTATATTTTGTTTTAGATGGGCTCTGGATTTAAGTATTATGTTGATAAAACAGTGATAACAGTAGAATAGTTTCATTATGCATGGCTTTTACTCCATGGATGAATAGGTTACACTCTCTAGTTCTAGTCACAGCACCACTCTGAAGAGAGGAGGGGGCGGCTGACCATGGAAGTCCAGTTAAGGTTGTTACTACAGCAGAAGCCAAAGGCGAGGTGACCCAGCATCACTAATGATCCTCCTGTTTTCAAATGTCAATATCTTTTAGGCCTTTTTGAAAAGGCTGATGTAATTGGACAATTGAGGCAATTATTGGAGCCATTGGGTTAAAAACAGCGCCTGTGTTTCAATTTATTCTTTTTTTGGCTGTTTTAGGTAAGAACATTCACAAAGCTTTCTGAGCTGATAGTAGACCAGCAATTGCTACCACAAAATGAAGAGTGAGCTGGGATTATTGGAGCCAACCTTACTTTTTTTTTGTTTTGGGATAATCTCCATAATTTTTGTCTGCATCATCCTGGTACCTCAGATTATTGGATGTGTAGAGGGAATCCCTTCATCTCACTGGGTCCTGGCTGTATTGAATATATTTTAAGAGGAACGTGGAAGAGTTGTATAAAGCTAGAGACCTCATCCAAACGCACCAGATCCCAGACTCTACCACTGGCAATATGTAGGGCTGAGTAAAACATCTAGGATTTTGCCTTTCTTTCACACCCTGGGACTTCACTGAGTGCATGCTGTAGGAAAAGAGCTTTGGGATTTGGAAGGGCCAGAGGCATCAATGTCAGAGGTGTCAATGTTTGGCTGTGAGGTCTTGTAAACCTACTCCATGTCTCTTGAAGACTACTGGATTCAGTGTTCTCACAGGGAGCCACACCTCCACGTTCTAACACCTGACTTTTCTGAGCACAGCTGTCCTTTTCTGGATGGTACAGATAACACTGTCTCTTGAACACACACCAAAGCCTGTCTATCTTCATATGCACGCTGACTTCAATGAAAATCTTTGTAGTTAAAGCATGGGTTGAGTTTTGGTGATAGGAGGGGATGATAAAGGTATGGAGATTATTTCTCACAGATCAAATTCCTCAGATGAGCTTCACAGAATGAAACAGTAAAATATAAGTATGTCACTTTCTTTTATGAAATCCACTGTGGTCTCCTTCCTCAAAAATTTTATGTCAAAGTCTCAAAACTGAGTCCCTCAAAATGTCATCATATTTTATGTTAAGTTCTTTTTTTTTTCTTTTATTTTTTATTATTTATTTACTTTTTTTGTTTTTTTGTTTTTTCAAGACAGGGTTTCTCTGTGTAGCCCTGGCTATCCTGGAACTCACTCTGTAGACCAGGCTGGCCTCAAACTCAGAAATCTGCCTGCTTCTGCCTCCCAAGTGCTGGGATTTTAAAGGCATGCGCCACCACTGCCTGGCTGTTAAGTTCTTTTAAAAGGTGTGTGGGGGGTGGGGGGTGGGGGGGTGGGGGGGTGGGGAGATAAGTTAAAATGAGGCCTCTGAGATGGGAACTTAGTCCAGTGTAATTGAGATTCGTATAATAAAGAGAGGAACAGAAATGTGTGTGTATAGACCAAAGAGAACTTGAGGACCCAGCAAAAGGCTAATGGTTTACAAGATACAAAGAAGGGCCTCAGGGGAAACTGCTTCTTCATACCTTGATACTGGGTTTCCCAACCTCCTGTATTGTGAGAAAATAAGTTTCTGTCATTTATACCATTCACTCTGTGCTGTTCTCATTGGATAGGCTGAGCAGATGAATATACTGTTCTTCACAGGGACCACCATTTCTTGTCACAGAAAAGATGGTGTACAACAGACAATGGAAGAAAGGTCATCCTAATACCTGACTTTCTAACATAAAGAGTACCATTCAGGGTTTTCTGAATCTAAGTGTTACTTACCTCCATATGGAGAGGGGGTCTTTTTTTATTATTATTATTGGATATAACTAGTTATTTCACAGAGCTCACAGAAAATTCTTGATGTTGACAAGGATGCCACATAGGGAGAAAGTAATGAAGTAAGAGACTGGTACAGAGCCACATATTGTGGGGACCTCAGAAACCTATGCGAGCCCTTAAGAATGAGAGATGTTCCACTCTTATTGGATGTTGCCTCTTAACCATTTCTTTTTAAAGCAAGACAAAAACCTCAATGGCATTATATTTTTAATATACATATAAGGTCACATTTGATCATACAAATCCATATTTGAAAAAGTTTGGGTAAGCTTAGAATATGTTACATTTTTCTCCTGATTCCTAAAGTTTCTGCAAGTCCAAAAATAACATTTGCAAATGACTGATCTTCAAGCTATCATAATCTCTCCCCATCACATAATCATTCTGCACTTAAACTGAATCTTCTGCACTTTAATGATTAGATTTTTTTTTACCCTCCTTTAATTTATAAGCAAAATTGATTCTTCGAATCAATATCCCTGGGGGCAGCAGAGTCTAGGCTACTGGTGGAGCCTGAGATGTCCCATCTGAATGTTAATTGTTGCGTCTCCTGTCTCCTGGAGCAGGGATGCTGCTCTGGAGTTAAGAGCTCAAATCTGACCACATGTCAAAATCTATAGCAACACAACAGAGTCATTTTTCTCTAGACCCCAAATAAAAGGAGATTAATCACATTTGTCTCCCTTACTCCCTTTTTCAAGAGAATGATTTTTCTGTTTTAAAAAGCTGTATGTTGACTTTAGCTTTGAAGGCTATTGAGCATGAGGAAGGATGATTGAAAGGTTTGAGGATGCCTGGGAAGATGCTCTGTGCTTCGGGCTCTTGCTATGCAGATCATTCTCCTTTCTCAGTGCTTCTCCCTTCTCTGTGCTTCTCCCTTCTCTGTGCTTCTCCCCTCTCTGTGCTTCTCCCTTCTCTGTGCTTCTCCCCTCTCTGTGTTTCTCCTTTCTTGGTGCTTCTCCCTTCTCATAGACCTTCAGTACAGCAAACCAGGAAGTGGGCATAGTCATTAAGCCCAGTGGTTTTTCCAAGTGTGGTCCTCAGAACAGCAGCCATAGCTCCTGAGAAATTCTTTGAATTGTGCATCCTGGACTCAGTGATCTAAAATTTTGGGCTAGAACCAGGTCATTAATATTGCTAAACTATTGGGTAATTCTAATTTATCTGGTGAGCTGTCATTTTAACAGCTTACATGGGGAAATATTTTCTTGAGGTTTCTGAGAATCAACTTCTAAACTCATTTCTTTTCCTTGTCCAAACCTTACCAGCCCCTAAAAGATTCAGACCCTTACAGTCTACCTTCTCTTTCTAGGGTTCCAGTAAGATATGCTGTTTGGGAATTTTAACCCTGACACCACTGCAGTTCTTGACTTTCCTCATACACTGCCTATGATCAAGAGAAATAAGAATGTATGCTACTGAAGACTAGCAATTAAGGATCTAATTTTCATGTATGTAAGTTTTTGTTTCTCATTTTACTTTGTCTCCAGAATGCCCACTAATAAGGTTGAGTGTCTAGCACTTTCCATAGAAATGACTCCTTAGAGGTTCATGTTGGCACCAGAAACCAACTTTTAACAAACTTTATTCTATTGGGGCTGGAAACAGCCTACCATGTTGACGAAAAACATAAGTTATAATGAAGTCAAATAACATTTCAAGTTCATCCTGGGACAGAGTTGTAGCCCCAAGAAACTCCCTACTAAGCACTGGTAACTGGATAATGGATAAATACTTGTTAAATAAGCTTAAAGTAGCCATTCAGTTTAGCTAATCTAAGTGTTACAACTATACTTTCCCATTATGTGGGTATAAATTAGAAACAGCTGAAGATAGAAACTTGATGTCTTAAGCATACCATAATTATAGTTTTTACCTGCCTTAAGTCAGGCATGTTAAATTCTCGAATGGAAGTACTAGAATGGCAATAAGTGGATCATGGTCCCTTACCCAATGTTTTTGGTTGAGATATAACACAGCCAGATAAGGAAGGTTGAAAGTTTAGTCTGTTGGAGGAAAAAACTTGATGCTTCTCATAGTATTACCAACCAGCTGTCTTCAGTTCTTTTGCTATATCCAGATGCAAGTCATAAACTGGCAAAGGAAGCTTCTTTGGTGTTGGTGGTTCCAGATCCCAGAGTGCCAAGGATGTGGAGTGAAATCTGGTCTCAGATACTCATTGATAATAGGTTTAATAAAGTAGAGGTTAAGCCAAGGTCCATCGACCAGGTATATACCCAGAGCAGAGGCTTACTATTATGGGCCTTAAGTGTCATAGTCCCCAAACAGGCACTTAGAAGGTACATTTGCCAAATAGCATGCAGTCCTCACTTCATCCCATAAAATAACTAAAAACAGGATAAAAGCCTCACATCCTCTTCATTTTATGGCGGCGTCCTTTACTTTAGCTGAAGGTACATAGATAATTCACTGCCCTTAACCTTTCATCCTGGGTCACCTAGAATTTTCAGAATAGCGGGACATCTCAGGAGAGACCACTCCCAAGATGAGGACAATTATTTACCACGGAAGAGAAATAATTTTGTAGGAACAAGATCTTCCCTAACAACAATCATGATAACAATTTCTGCAGCCCACTTTCCAGAACCTGAGCTGCAACAATGGCCAGTAGAACACAGCTAGACCAGGACTTCTTAAACTCTGCGTGCCTTCCCTTGCCCTCATTCTCCCTCTATTTAAAGCAAAAACTCATGTCTATACCAATAAGATATAATTAAGGATCATTGGACCCCTTTACCCATTCTTCCATATGTAACTAAATTAAATAGATCTCCTTTCTTACCTTTACCTGGCACTTGTACCTTTACATGGCATTTGGGTAATGGATGGACAAGCTTAGTTTTTCAGGGCTGCTAGGGTCTAGGCTTTAAGTCTGAAAATTCAAATTATAGCCCTGCACTCTGCAAGCCGTTATCCATGGCTCATGACAACCAGCATTGGCTATAGCAGAGGGTAGCCAGTATTATGGATTTCAAGTCCTGTGTGTCAGAACCCTCAGTGGTAAGTGTTGAAGAACTCCACCACCAGCCAGTACTGAGCAACTACAAAGTGGTCTTGTTGGCTCACGTAACTTATTCCACTGTTCTTGTTGTTCCCTCTGTTCCCATGGTCAGTTTCTGCCCCCAGTCATTTGAGGCAACACTTTGATCACCTTATGCTTGGTGCTGACGATCCTGCTACGGTCTGCTGCTGTCATGCCTTTATGGAACCATCTCAGCCCTTTTCCCTCCTGATAAAGATAATAAGTAATAAAGAATGAGCCGCCTGGGAGAAGCTTTTGCTTGGCCTTAATGTTGCAACCTGGGAGAGGCTCAGGAGGATGCCTCTGGCTGATTCTAAACATAAGCCTGATCATTTAGCGGGGGTTGGAGGGGAGGGCATGACATAGGTGTGACATGCAGTGTGGGCATTAGAGTTTGGATCAATAATGGAATAAACTCAAAAGCCCTTACTCACATCACAGGCTTTACTTTGTGCTAAGGGTAAGCTTTGTACTGAGGCACAGGTGGAAACATCCCCTTCTTGGCCTGACAGAATAGTTGCATTTTGAACAGGGGCAACTAGCATTCACAGAGGTCTGTCTTGTAGTATCAGGGAAGGGTTAACCTCCCAGCCCCCCTCCAAACAAAACAAAAAAACAAGCAAAAAATAAACAAACAAACAAAACAACAGACAGGGGCGATGATCTGATGCAAATCACAACAGCCCAGTATTTGAACTAGCTCGGGGGGCCCCCTCAACGCACAGTGACATCATTCAGGACAGTTTTTTGTGGGGAGAGGAGCTCTGAACATTCATTGGGGCAAGGCTGTATAGAAAGCAGCAATCTGGGGGTGGAGTAGGTGAGTGTGCAAGCATCTAGTTGGAGAGCTACTATGGCCTTTGACATAATTGGCTGGTGCTGGGAGTCAAACCATAAACTTAACTTCTGCTTCCTTCTGGATTGGTGGTTGTTAGGCAGGGTGTGTGTAGGGGGGTTGGGGGTTGTAAACTGGGAGTACAGGTTTATTTGGGGTATAATCTGAGGATGCTGGTCTTGTTGGGGGTGTAACCTAGAGATGGGAGCTAGGCTTCCCTCTGCATTGGTGGTTGTTAGGCAGGGGGCAGGCTTGTTGGGGGTTAACCTGGACATGCTGTATTTGTTGGGGTTATCCTAGAAACTGAAGCTAGGCACAGGATTTGTTGGGGGGCAACTTGGAAACTAATGCTAGGTACCAGCCTGTTAGTTTGCCTGAGTTCAAACTTAGGTCAAGTTCTCTAAAATGGACTCTGAACTTAAAAGATTTGGCCTCTAAGTCTTATGATGACTTGTTGAAAATATGTGCGTGGAGCAGTTGTGTCTAGAAGAAGAGGTCCTGAAGCAGGCATCATGATGGTCTCTGTGTAATGACAGGGGTATTCTCAGAGTGCTTGAAAAATTTCAAAGCATAATGTTACTTTAATGTCTGTTTTCTTTGGCACTGGGTAACCAACTGGTGTTATTATTCCCAGGAAAGACTATTTCTCCTGCTCTCAGCATCCCTTTGTTGTCTGTAGTTCCTTATGTAGGTTAAGGCCTCTTAGGCTTCCCCCTTCATTTTTCCATTTATACTGTTCTTGCTCTGCTTCTGTTCAGACAGTCTGAGCAAGTTGTATTCGTGTATTTAAGAATATGTATCTATATAAATACATGCATGTAATAGCACTGTAAGAAAAAAGTGGCCATGAATTTGAGTCAGAAGAAAAAGAGAGCTTTAGAAAGAAGATGGCAGAAGGAAAATGATGTAATTATATTATAATCCCCAAATAAGAGAAATAATAAAAACACCTTACATGTTTGAAAGTGCCAAAGAATAAATTAAGAAACTAGAGTTAGGCTTGGGTTTTGTTGGGGGTAACTTGGAAACTAATGCTAGGTACCAGCCTGTTAGTTTACCTGCATTCAAACTTAGGTCAGGTTCTCTAAAATGGAGTCTGAAGGTAAAAAATTTGGTCTCTGATTAGTTAGCTACCAAAGGTAATCAAGCATGCAGGAAGGGTCTTCTGGCTCCATTTAAATCAAATGAACTGCTGAACAGTGCCAATTCGCTCTTTCACAAAAACAAAAACAATAGCAACAACGAATTCACCAAAGGATGCTTAGAATAAACATTTTGCAAAAGCTCAACACAAAACACATCCTCAGAACTATTCAACAATGTTTAACACATAGACAAAGACTCCTAGGAAGAGTTGGGTCCCTTCGGGTTGTCTCAATAAAGCTGTTGATGAGAAGGGTTTCATTAGCAATATCTACTATTGTAATTCACCTTCTTCTATGAAGTGGGGAGTGGCTTTATCTTGATTTCAGTTTCTCATCAGAGCAATACCTCTGAAAACAGTATGAGCTATCACCATTGCCCCTGGTTACTTTTCAGAACTTGAAGGCTGAAAACCACCACACCCTTCAGCTACAGGACTCAGAGAACAGGAGTTGGAGCTGACCCAGAAACTTCCTCCCTGTGTATCAGATCTCACAGCATTAGAATGAGCTCTGTAAGATACCAAAAGAGAGAAGCAATACGTTGTGCCATGTAGATGTAAATCCTGTGAACCACAATGGCTGGACCAAGACGATATCTCAAATGATGTAGTAGTGGCACAATCACTGGGAATGAATAGCTGATGATTTGGACGTATGGCCCACTCAGTGGGAGGGAACACATGCCTATCACTGTATATGTAGCTAGCTTTTTATGGCTAGAAAAGTTCTAGACCCAAGAAGAGAACCTATTACTACCATTTTCCCAAACAAGTACATTTGTAGCTATATTCTAAATATTTTAAAAACTACCTTTATTAATTATTTGAGAATGTCATACAACATACAGGTCTACCCTCCTCCTCCCCTAAGTCACTTTCTACTTCTTTTGCCCCCCATCTTTTGAGATGTTCTTGCAGTAGATGTCCTAGTCCTTAGACTCTTGATAATATTCTTGCTCTCCCCACCAGTACTTCTCTCTGGTTCCCTGAACCTTAAGTGTTCAAGGCTTATGCTGCCAATGTATTAAGTGGTAGACCACAGCCATAGTCCCTTTGTCTCTGCATTTTGGCTAGTTGTGGATTTCTGTAATGATTTGTCTTCTATAAATGCCTGTCTTTATACCCACAGGTAAGTATAGCTTTCAGTGCTCACCAAGGAAGCTTTTGTTTATTTACTTTTTAATAATGGATGGAGACTATTAAAGAGATCTCCAACTGGTTGAAATGTAAATAAAGAGGTACAGGGTGGCCAACCCTAACTGATGTATCTACAATGCATCTACAATACTTAAGCCTCAAGGCACTTTGCAGAATGATGTGGAAAGGTTTTAAAAGCCAGAGGCCCAGGATGCCTGTTGCTAGCTTGTGTTCCCTAGACATTACAGGGACTCTACACTCATGGGATCTCAGAAATACTGCTGCCCGAATGAGACCAGCATAAATGACAACAGCAGTTGATACTGCAAGGTAAACAGTGGGAGCTCCACAAGGTTATACACCTAAAGGAATGGTGGCAGGTATTTATTGGCATCTTAGAGAGTCAGTGTCCTCCAGGAACAAGCTCCCTCATAGGTTCCTCAATTTCAAGTGTTCAGCTTTGGAGCTTCATATGTATGAACAATACTAAGTGGATTCGGTAGATTGTATACATATGTGTACACATATGTATGTATAAGTAGGTAGCAATGATTTTTAAAATAGAAACCACAAATTTTGGAGGGGTGGGCATGAAAGGAGTTTAAGGTGGAATGAAGGGGCTGGAGTGAAGTAGACAGCATTCATTTGATGAAGTTCTAAAACAAGAGAAAAAATAGTAAAGAATGCTTGAGTGTGTGAAAAATACTGACTCTGAGTTAAAGATATATTTGATTTGGGACATGACTATGTAATAGAAATATATATATATTTCTCCATCTGGGAGACAATATGTCTGCCTCACTGATTGTTGTTTCTTCTCTTCATGTTGGTGTGGTGGTGAAACACAGCTCCCTGACCTGTTGGTCTGGTAGACTAACAAGGACAATGCTGGCAGTTGGAAGAAGACATGAATAAGAGACATCTGCTAGGGCCACCATGTTCTGTTGGGTTCTGCAATGACAAAATGTCATTGAGCCTCCCGGACCTTAGTTTCCTAATCTGTACCATGAAAACAGTAACTTAGCTATTGTCTAGGTAGATCTGGGATATCTACTTTAAGAAATAGGCACCATTTTTTTGAGGATGGCATAAAAAATTGAAGTCTCTGATGCCACTGTCAAGATTATTCCCCAAGGACCGGTCCTTGTCTGATCTAAGGTAAAGGTTCTCATCAGTCAACTAGAGCTGTGTTCTGTGATCCAGTGATGAATTACAAAGGCTTTACCTGAGGAAAAGGGCAGAGACTTTGCACTTTTTTATTTATAGTTATTTAAATAAGATTTTTGATGTACTTTCAATGACATGTAATTTTACCTAAGTTTGCAAATCCTATTTATGTTTTGTTATTTTTACTTTCCAGTTTTGTTTATTTGATTTTCCATCCAATAACCACATACATATGAACATCTTTTCTCAGCAATCCACAAGACAATCAGACCTGTGTCTCCTGGACATTCCTTTCCATTATATAAGAACCCATAAGATCACATATGCGCAAAAGTATGTATTGGAATTTTTTTCTCCTTTTTGAGCCCATTTGGAGTTGAATGGGACAGGCACATTCACTACACCTCCCTTCTCAGTGATACATCATGGCATCTCATGTGCAATGGCTTTAATTCCTTCTTTAAATGGATTCACAGAGCTCTACAGTGGGTAGGTCTCAGACATCATTATGTGTTCTTTTGTTACCAAGCACATACTGTATTTCCATTTTATCACAATTTTGCAGGTTTCAGGAAGAATTTGGAGGTTCTCTGATAAAAACAATTGTATTGTAACTGTTATTTAGGCTGTTTTTCCAAAGCCAAAGCAATTTAAGTTCTGTCTGAATTTTAAAATGTTTTCTCCTTTTTTTTTTTTTTTTACCGTATCTCCCAAAATAGTACATGTGATCAAATCCTTTAATTCTTTCAGATTTGTGCAAAATAATAATTTGTAGTTGACTTTACTCTTTCATTTACATGGGCATCTTTTCATGTAGTTGTAGGATAGTTTCAATTTTATTCATATATCATTCATTTATATCTTTTATCTGTGTGTTTTTCCTTGGAAATATGAGCACATTCTTGAAATAGTAAGATAATTGCCTGGGTTTTACACTGGTTATAATTCTCCCTAGATATTTAAGAAAAAATGCTGGGAATTATTGATATTTAGCTATCATATCTATTTTATTCATGGTGATATGTCCTCTGGGTATTTCTAAGGAATACATATTCTCCATATGATATTTCCTTTAATTTTAATTTCTTTTAAAAATACAGTGCCCTCATGATATAACTTTTTTTTCCTGATCCTATGTTGTTTGTATAGGTCAGCAAAGCCTCATTCCACTTACTTCTATTAAATTTCATCACTTAATTTTATGAGATCTTCCTTATATAGGATATAGCTTTTTAGGTCACCTGACAGTGTTAATAAGATAGTTGAGTACTTTTCCATTTAGCACTTTGTGTTTGATTTTACTATTTTTTTCTAAACCAGAGGTTTTTAATCTCCACACTGCTGATATATTTATCAGTATAGGTTTATTCATAGGGCTCTCCAGTGTAGTGTAGCATGTTCAGAATCATCTCTGGCTTCTGTAAGTAAAAAGTTCACATTCTTTCCTACTCTATATGTTATGACAATCAAATATTTCTCCAGCCATGGCTCGTGCTCCCTGCTGAGAAATGTCTGCCTTGCCTAGCATCCTTCACTTTTAGATGATACCTATTCCTTCTAGCACTTTGGTCCTTCTTCCAATTCTGATATTTCTCTGCGCATAAATTGTTCTGTTACTGGCAAACTTATGTCGGTTGGGCATGGCTGGAAGGACCAGTTCCTGGTTTATTCCTTCTGGGCCATCTGACATGGGAGTTTTAGTATTAAACCTGGAGAAAAAGGAGATGAGCTAGATGTGCCTCTTAACTGCTGTAACACAGTGCCAAGTTAAAGAGGACAATGTGGCAAAGTACACCAAAAGAGTTGCAATTTTTTTATATTGTTTGTCCAGTAAAGTCTCAGTACATCTCAGTACATTCTGAGCTCAGTGAAAGTACAAGAAAAAACCCAAGACAGTTACATCTGAGAGTCATAGTAAAACCATCTGATAAGTTTGTAGCATATCTTATTTCTTATAGCTGTATTTTTATAGTAGCATTTATTTTCTACCATAATTTATTCTTAATTTTAAAACTTTTTGTTGTTTTATATCTTTATTTTTCTCTCCAGGCATTTTCCTCTGGGGCAAACTCATGTCAAGTATATATGTTCTGTTACTGCTTCCTTTTGAATATCTTTATTTCATACTGAAAGGTGAACTACAACTTGTATATGTAAATAGTTCTTGGGGTTCAGTTCTTTATTCTTATTTAGTTGTACTTTATTCTGAGGGCAAGTAAGAGAAAGAAGAGATGAACTCTATGGAAGCAGGTTTTCCTTTAATCAGAATAATGAGGGCAGCAATCTCTCTGTGAAAGTGGATACCAAGTGCGAGATTACCAGGGACCTGGGGTTTGTAGGGTAGAAAAGGGAACTTTTGATTGGGAATATTTTCGTCTGCAGAGTATTTTCTGCTTTCCAAAGTTCATAAATTTTTGTGGAGGTATTTGGCATGTTGGCATCCTTGCTGTCTTCGTTAGACTTTCTGTTTTGGGATCTGTAGGCAGCAGGCGAGTACTGTGAGCCACTGGTCTGGCTTGAGCATCTGAGACCTCAAAGTGTTCTTCCCAGTCACACTCTTCCTTCAACAAAGCCACACCTACTCCAGCAAGGCCACACCTTCTAGTTGAGGCCATTTTCTTTCAAACCACCACACTTGCCAGGAGTTCTCTAGGGAGGTCTTAATGACACATTGATCCCTTGACAGGCACTCCTTGCTCTTAATTGCTGGCATGTCTTCTCTTCCTGTAGGGAGTTTCTCTTGGTACATGAGGCTTGTAGGTCATTAACTCTTCACAGATGAGTAATTTTTTCCTTGTGGTAGTCATCCTTCTAGGTTTGTCCCTGAGTTAAAAAAAATGCATAGTTTATTTCTTTTGTTTTATGTTATATATTTTTATTGTCCTTGCTTTATCTTTAAAACAATGAGCACACATCATTCTTTTATACCTATTATCCTCTTATTGCTATCATCAAATAATTTTTTTTTTATTCTGGTTGACAGATGGAGTAAAAGCCAAGGAAAAGAATTACCTCTTTATACAAGTTGTTCTGGATATCTGCCAGATGTTGAGTATTTGGCCTGGTTTCCAGGGGTTCTGTATCCTGTTTAAAAATCCATTTGGCATTTTCTCTGAGCTCTCCAGTTCTATTTCATCTACTCTGCCCCTCCCCAGATGAGATAGATGTGAGTAGCCTGGGATTCAGGTCCAATAGGGAGTCATTGATGTCTTCCTGTCATCTGAGCCCCATTCTGACTGTTGAAAGGGGGAACGATGCTTGTAGCTTTGGATTGCTTGAATGACAAGAAGCCACATATGTGAAGTTTTAATGTGAATGTAACACCTGGATTATTAAACAGTTCATTCTGGGAGTAGCATGTGAACTTCTTCAGTGTATGTACGCTAAATGTACAAAGAGTTTCTACTTGAGTGGACCTTCTATTGTTTCTTTTTATCAAAGTGAGTTATAAAAACACACTTTGCAACAAATTCATCTTCAGAAGATAGTAGACATAGAAATTAGAAGTCTTTGAAGCCTGTGACCATTCTGCAAGAAATAGAAGGGAAATGAACTAATTCCAACACTTGTCATGATCAGAACAGTTACTGATGCTCCAAGACCTATTGCTTTCAGATGAGTGGTTACGGCTGGCTGCAGTCACCCTCAAAGCCTCATTGCTTTGCTCAGTTCACTATGTGGCTTCTTGACAGAAATGTCTGCTTCCTGGAACAACACTGAGAAAATATTGTCACTTGTGGTGCTGATGTTGGTTTTCATGTTGAGAGGAGTTTGCTCTTTCATTTTGTCCCCGAGATGTCCCTGTTATAAGGTTGTCTTTTGTATGTCTGCATTCTCCTCCACATTTGTTTGCCAGGGCTCCGATGCATCATAGGTGCTCAATAGTGACAAAGAAGATGGATGGGTGATTAAAAGAAAGAGCCTCAAATCCTCCTTTTTTACTTTTTTCATTTTTTCTTGGGTTCTACTCTCCATCTATTTGGAAAATGTTAGCTTTAGGTCTATATTCTATCCCTTTGCCTTCAAGCTGTCCACAGTTTTTCTTCTGGTGATTTAGTTTGGGCTAATTTAAATACAGATCAGAAAGATCTTGCATTAAATAAGCCTCCAGGCTGCCAATGAACATCAGGTAGCTATAAAATATCTTCTAGCCATTAATTTGCATTCTGAAAGTCTTTCAGCTTTTTTTTTTTTTTTCCTTCTTTCTCATCATTTCTTCCCCCTTTGGGGAAATTACCTTTTGTGCCCATATCCCATATACAAATTCATACTCTGTTTTTAGTATGTGGTCAGGTACTAGCATTATGGGTTTTTTGTTTGTTTGTTTGTTTTGTTGGTGGTGGTGGTTTTGGTGAGTTTTCTTAGGGTTTGCTTTTGTTAACACTGAAAATATTCTTCCCTGGTAAACAAAACATTACAATGAAAGCACAGAGACTAGGTTCCATTATACCCTGGGTCTATGAGGATGCTTGTATGAGATACAAAAGGAACCATTGACTGCAGTGTTCAGCCTTTAACCCCTTTTTAGTTTCATAATCCTTTATTCTAATTTACATTTAAGAGAGAACAAAACACACATATTACATTTTAATGACTTCCATCATGAAAAGTTTCTTTGGTATAGATCTTAGTTTCTATCCTTATATCATGATAGGATCTAAGCAATCACAAGGCATCCCCTGTCAACTCTCAGGAAAGGACAAGAAAATGCTTTAGGAGCTTAGAGAATTATCAGTCTCTGTGTAGCAGGACTTCCTTTGCAGATATGTTTCTGTTTCTGTTCAGTGCTATTGGTTCTAAGAAAAAGAGATATGTAAGCTAGGTAATGTATAGAGACTGACTGGACATTTTCTCCCTCACATCGTTGGAAGTGGAAATGAATAGTGATCCCCCAAGCTACTAGAAACAGGTACTGCACACTTCTTTTTGCCTCCTGCACATAATACATACTGTTTATTTTATTTTATAGAGAACATTGATATTATAATCGTGTGTGTGTGTGTGTGTGTGTGTGTGTTTATGTATCCATTTTTTAGTCCAAGAGTGTAATTCAGAATTTTTCAGTAGTGGTTATATCTGATGCTTTTTTTAATGAAAGATTTAAGAATGTTGGGCAAAAAGGGAGGTGTCTCTTGGGGAAATACGAATTTACTCCAGATAAGGAACCAAAGAGACCAAAATTGTTGAGAACTGCACTAGTCAAAAAAATGTTGGGGTCCACACCAGCCCCACGTTGGGGCGGCCAAAAAATGTCGCGGCCCAAGCAAAATGTTGAGGCCCGGGCCGCCCCTCGTTTGCCTGCTACTGTATCCCGGCCCAAGCTGCCGCTCCGGTCCAAGGGTCGGGGTTCAGCAAGAGTGAGAGAGTGAGGGCAGACTCAAAGAATGGAGACCAGACAGAGTATGATTCAATCCCGTTTATTCTTCAGTCTCTCTTCCTGGTCTAAGTTCCAAGTCTTGAGTTCCTAGTTCCTAGTTCCTAGTGCCTCCAAGTTCCAAGTTACTTCTTCCAAGTTCCAAGTGCCTAATGTCTAATTCCTACTCCAAGTTGTAGTCCAAGTTGTACTCTCTGAAGTGTCTCCTAAAAGTGTCTCCCTAATGTCTGGTTCGTCTGATTCTCTCTAAAGCCAAGTGTCTTCTACCTAATGTCTGCTGTGTCTGATGTCTCTTCTCCTCTGTGTCTCCCTAATGTCTGCTGTGTCTGATGTCTCTTCTCCACTGTGTCTCCCTAATGTCTGATGTGTCTACTGTCTGCCTCTGCCTTTTATATGTCTTACTTCTAAGCCACGCCTCTAAGTTACACCTTTAATCTTGCCCTTAGGTCTTGTCTCTAACTCTGATCTCTATACTTCTAAATCATACTCTTAAGTCACACACCTTTAATCTCACACACCTTTAATCTCACGCACCTTTAATCTCAAGGTATCTAAACCAAGATTATTGGAGTGTGCTCAGCTGTTGTAGGCTATTGTAATCCAAGTCTCATGTCAGGGTATATGGCTCAAGATGGCTGCAAAGCTGATAGCCGCATTCTGCTAAAAGTCGGCCCCCCGACACAAAATAATTCCACTAAAGTCCAATTTGGAACCACTGTGTTTGCTGAAGTTACTTACAGCAGTACAGGTGAAGGGTTACTTTACAGAATCAGGGTCAACTCAAAGGTATCTGTGTCTCATCCTACATGATAACTCATAAAGGCTGCATCTGCAAAGACTGCTAAGTACCTTATAGGCAGCTTGACAGGCCAGACAGTTATCTTTCAAGCAGCTCAGTTGGAGAGAGTCACTTTCCCAGCAAGTTTTACTTGTTCCGTAATACTGAAGAGGTGGCTTATGATTCTTGTTAACATCAGGTACTATTTGAGACTTGTGAGTTGTTTGCTTCTTAAATGCCTTGAGACTCCTTCATCCTCTTTTTGGAGAAATATTTCAGTTTGGAGAAAATTGGTGCATAACAATGTCACATTTGGACAGTCAGAGCTCTGAAATTTTATAGGCATAACTTCTGAGATTAGGAGAAATAATCTTACAGCAAACTGCCTGATACTCTGGCTCTTACAATCATCCTTTCTACTCTTTTTCAATGTTGTATGGCTGATAGGAACAGGAATGTTTTCATACATGTATTAACTGGGACTCCACAACTGTGCATTTTGAAGGTTGTAGTTTTCTGTAATGGTCTTTATTTATACTGAGAAAAGTTAGCTAGATTTCTAGCACCAAGCATGGCTTCTCTCTTGTTGAGTGGGTGTAGCAGGATTATCCTTGTTCAGTTAATTTAATTACTTATACAACAAGAAGCCTGTGATTGGACCGGGAAAAGGGAGGCAGAGTGAGGAGTGGCAGAGTCGGAGGACACAGGTAGAGAAGGAAGCAAAATGGAGGACAAACAGGATGATGCAGATTCTGCGTGCCTTTAATTAGCCACAGGTAGCTATATTATTATATTGGGATAGAATAATTGGGATAACTTGTCTAATCTAGGTGGGCAGCTTGTATCATTAGCAATTGGCTCTAAAATTTTTGTGTTGGCATCTTATGAATTGAGAATTTATTGATATATAAATTGGACTGATTAATTATAAGCTTCTAGAGTTTAGATTTTAATGAGTTACTGGGAATTGTGACCGCTAACCACGAGGTGGGCAGTCATTGCATGGGGCTGGCATGGCAGCAACCCGCCAAGGGAACTAAGAGACATCTAAGGTAGAGACATCTTGGGAGCTCTGGGCCAGAGAGTCCGCTGAGATGAGATCACCCTGCTGGAGCCATGTGCTCCGCCGGTGCCCTGTCAGGGATCCAGTTCCTTTTTAATATTTCCTGCAACAAATGTACCCTTACCTTTACACCTTGCTCAATATCTCCAAGTCTTCCCTCAACTTAGTTGCCCAGTTAATTTTACTCCTGGCTTAACACCTCTAAATCTTCCCTCAGCTTAGTTGACTGATTTCCTTCTGTGAAGCTCAATGGTCTTGCTGCCTAAGATGCTTTGGGGCTGCCCTTCCATGGGCTGCTTTCCCTTTCTGCCTGTATTTTGTAAGATCTCCCCTGTAGCTCTGAGTCTCTTCTGTCTCTCTTCCACAAGAATCTCGATTCTCCTCCCACTTTCTTCTAGCCTGGGAGAACCTGGAAGCCCTGACTCTCTCTGCCCAGCCATTGGCTGCTGGCATCTTTGTTGATTGATCAAGAACTAATTGGGCGCAAGGACCTTCAGCAACAGCCTTCTCAGATTCCTGCTTAAATCAAAGCATTAGAACCACCCCTCTATACACGATGGTATGTGTGCCACTGCTGTACCCTTAAGAAACCATGCCGGTCATTGGTGTGGTTTATAGTCATCATAGCTAGATAGGACTCTTATTTGGAAACTTAGGATACATCTACTAGTACCATTCAAGCTAGTCCTCATGGAAGGGACATCGAGGTCAGCTCCAGCTCAGTGGTTTTGGGCCATGTTTCTAAAGTGCATAGTATCTTATCATTAGGGGACTACATTCCACATCTGTATGGCAGGCAAACAAGGTTAATAGCAATAGGCTGTATATTTTGGGCATCTCTTTGATAGTTCTGGCCAACAACTCAAAAAGAGGGCTTATCTCCGGTATTGGAATTTTAAAAGGAGATCCTTGGCTCTTGGAGGGAGTACTATCAGTCCAAACTTCTCACAAAGCTCAATAAAATTATATATGTGTATAAATACACAGAATTATGTGCTTTATAGAGCCTTTTAAGGTAAGTAGATAATGGTATAATTCCTTGTGTCTTTTCAGACACTCTTTTCTGTTGTTGTTTTTAAAGATTTATTTTATTTATATGAATACACTGTACCTGTCTTCAGACACACCAGAAGAGGGCATAGGATCCCATTACAGATCCTATGTGAGATCTGTAATGGTGGTGAGCCATCATGAAGTTGCTGGGAATTGAACTCAGGACCTCTATAAGAGCAGTCAATGCTCTTAACCACTGAGCCATCTCTCCAGTTCCCTGGACACACTCTTATTATTATTTTACTTTCAACTCATTTCTTTCATATTTGTTTCCTCCCTCCTGAAGAGCCTTCCTTCTCCATTTCCCTATCACTTGAATTCTATTTCCCTTTACCTCACTCACCTTCTGTATTTATTCCCTCCCCAAAGAATCACATTTTCCCCCTAACAGATCATTTGTATCCTGATATTCCTCTTTATACTTCCCTCATCTTCCTCTCTATTTACCTCTCCACTGCCCTCTGCAAAGTCTTCCTTTCCCATTTTCTTGGTTAGATCACTTATATGTAACTGTTCCCCTCTCTATTTCTCCCAACAGCCCTCTCCTGGAAATGGTCCCATTTTTCTTTGCTGGTTTCTGTAGTTACTACAGGTTATGTGCTCACCTCTGAAGATTTGGAGCTAGGACTCTGAGTGAGATCATCCAGCTTTGTCTTTCTGGCTCTGAGTTGCCTTAATCAATATGATCATCTCTTCTTACATTCATTTGCCTACAAAGTTGATAATTTCACTTTCCTTTAACACTGAATTGTATTTCATAGTGTATATTACCACATTTTCACTATTTGCTGGTTGCAAGACGTTTATGTTGTTTCCATTTCCTAGCTTTTAAGAACAGAGCAGTAATTAATATGGCTGAACAAATATCTGTGAAATAGTCTGTTAAACCCTTTGGGCATATGTCAAGCTAGGACATATGTTTAGCTAGGTCATATAGTAGATATTTTTTTAGCCTTTTCAGAATTCCCTAGATTTATTTTTAGAAAACTTGGATCAGTTTGTAATTCTTGCAACATTGAACGAGGGTTCTTGGTTTCCTATATCCACTCCAGGATTTGTCATTGGCTGTTTCATTGATCTGGAATAAGAAAAATAAAATCTCAAGCTGTTTTCATTTGCATTTCCATGATTATTAGGAATAATGAACATTACTTTTTAAGATATTTCCTTGTCATTTTCTCCTTTGTTTGAGAACTCTCTATTCAGGTCCCATGCCCATTTTTCAAATGGGCCATTGGTGAGTCTTTTGTTTGATTTTTGATTTTTTTGCCTGAATCAGAATTGGATATGAATTTTCTCTCCGATGTATAGCTGGTAGATATTTTCTCCCATTCTGTTGACTTCCTTCTTACCTGGTTGATTCCTTCTTTATCTGTGCAGAAAGCTTTAATTTAACCAACTTCCACTTATCAGTCATTGGCAAACATGCTATAGGTATTGGAAAGAACTTCCTAAATAGCACTCCATCAATTGTGGACTGTCATAGAATAAATGACCACTTGGCAGTGAGTTTATGGAGATGCTTTGCAGACAAAATGTGGTAGTGTTGAATAGGAGTAGATTTTGTGAGTCCTAAGCATTCACATCTTGATATCTTCTATAATATCCATTGGTTGGTGTTTATCCTAACTTGGACTATGTCTAGTCAATCAATGCTCACTGTGTTACAAAGTAACTATTCTGAATTTGAAATGACTCTAGCTATTTGTTTTACATTAAGTTATGTCCACACCATACTTATCCTATACTGCATATCAGCAGAACAAATTTGCTTTGTCCAAAAGAAATGGCTTTTCAGACATTTAACAACACACAGCATTTTCCCCAATGTTTTCTTTTTCAAGATGTATTTTACTAAGTATTTTAGTCATTTCTTACATAATATTGCTAGCACATTTTGATGCCTAGGTTTATTCTCTGGACGTGTTCTGATTAGTCAAATGTTTATTGGACAAACTGAATAATCTGGATGTGGTTTGATGAGGGAGCACAGAGCTGGATTTTCAGAGATGGGGTATATGCATGCCAGTGGAGTTGTTGATAGATAACAAGCAATGCTTCCTCAAAGTAGATATCAAGACTCTCCTATTGACTCTGTGTAATAATAGCATTTGCTTTAGGAAAGACAAATCAGATTTTGGTTTCTGTAGTCTCGAAGTTTAAAAGAAAAATCCCATTTTTCCCCCTAGGGACTACTGTGAAGACTTTCTTTCTGTTCAACCTTTGTATTTTTTCCATCCCAATAAAATAATGAAAATGATAGACATATTTTAACTAGTACATAGTTTTCAGACCATTCCTTTCTTCCTCACCAGTGCCCTTATTTTACCCAGACACAGCCTAATCTCTGCCTAACAATTTGAAATGTTATTACTAGCAGGAGGATTTTCTTATGTTCTCTCCAACTTGTGCCATAGGCAGTTCTGAAACTGATTTCATGAGGTATGGGAGTCTTTTGCTTAATTGTCTGGGTTGTTTTTGATCCCTAACAAATTTTAAAATATTTAGACCAATCTTCTTATGACCAATCCACTTTTTCTTTGTCAAAGAGTCATGCAGAATCTTTTATGTAATTGTCAGAGTTTCTTCTCCTGTTTTTGTGACTATAGAATAATGAGACTAGGTAGGTCATGCCCCTAGAGAAAACCCTACTAGTATTATTATGCTAAATGAAGACAGCAATAAAATGACTCCTAATGCTGTAGTTCTATACCACTGGTTAGTGCAAAGAAGGTTCTTCTTGCAGTAGACAGTTACTTACATAGGGACTCATAACTGGACAGCATCCAGAGTGTAAAAGACACTGGAATAGCCAGCTCCAAATCATATTCCTTCCTCATAATCAATGATCTACTCAGAAGAGGCTGCAGAAAGATAGTGAGAGCCAGAGGTGGTAGATGATTTCACCAAAACAGCATCTTCCAGATATAACAGGTTTGATCCACATATGAACTCACAAAGACTGAAACCATGCTTAAGACCTTCACAAGTTTCATGCTAGACAAAATCCAAGCACAAAGTGAGGTGGGTACATAGTTTCTAGGAGAGGGAGAATCTGTGCTCTCCAGCTGGATACAGCAACCACACTCCACAGCTGGCGTTATGCTCAACACAAAATGGATTCCATGGTTTGATTCTTTTTGTAGTGTTTTGTGCTTTTGTTGTTGTTGATTTAGTTTCTTTTTTTTTTTTAAGAGAGAGACCATGAAGTTGGGTGCATGGTGGCATCTGGATGAGTCGAGGGAGATGAAAGGATATGATAAAATTTGTTGTATGAAAAATTTAAAAAAATATGATGCAGCAAAAGCAATTTAAGGGAGAAATGGTTTATTTAGTTCACAATCCCAAGTTATAGTCTACTGTCATAGAAATCACAAAGGTAGGAGCTTGAAAGAACTGGTCATATTGCATCTGCCATCACACAGAGCATGGTTACATCCTTCTCGTCATATCTTCTTGCCATTTATACAGGTTAGGATTCCAGTTAGGGAATAGGTTCACCCAAGGGCAAGTCTTTCCATTTCAATTAATGAATGCTCAGACTCTTCTCCCAGGGGACTCTGGGTTTGATCAAGTTCACAATTAACATGAGTCATCACTGTGCTTGTCTCCTGGGAGCCTAAACACATCTTGTAGTTTTCTCTTTATCGCCAGGTTCCAATGGCATTGATATGTGTCTGGTATATGATGTAAATGCCATTCCATTCATGTTATTATTGAAAATTGTAGCAGCCAACTTACAATTAAATATGAGTAAGGTGAAAATTAATATAAACATTAGTTACTTTTCATATTAAAAATTTTCCATTTGACTTGTTTGTGTCAAGTGATGTTATAATTATATAAATTAGTATGTCTATGTAACATCATAAAAGATTATGGCGTCTCCTCTTATCTGTTTCTCCATATAAATAACATGGTAAATATGTAATTTGTATAAATATGCTATATCAAATATATATTTTGGTATAGCATGTACATACAGGTATGAATGTAAACAAATTTCAGTTACAACCATCACTTCTCCTTAATTTTCCAGAAATAATGATGTTGGGTCAAGAGGTCATTCATGGATTTCAGTTGTGTTTATCATTAGATAATCAACTCAATTGTTCAGAGAAATTCAAGCTACAGATTTCATTTTCTCTACAGAGAGTGTTCCCCTAAGGCACCCTTAGGAGAGAATGAGAACAAACAAGAGATGTTTTTCTTCAAGTTAGCATTGAAGTTTCTGGATTTGTATTTGAGAAACTCACCCTCTTTATAAACTCCCTTTGGAGTATTGTATGCCTCAAATGCATCTTTCCCTCCTTAGAGCACGCGCATTGGGGATCAGAAATCCTTTCTGTTTTGGAATTAATATTCAAAGTATTTGGCAAGGACAGAGTATCTTGACAACACAAATGCCTCTCAGAATGTCTCACAACTCCATTTTGAACATTTTTTGTAAGCAAGAAAGGAGAAAATAATTTCTCTCTTCCATTAAATATTCAATGGGCAAATACTAATCTGAAAGAAAATTGAAATTCTCTCTGTGACACATGCAACAAATGACAGTTTAGATTATACTAGAAATACTGTAATTCTCTTCAGGTCAGTTAACTGAGTTAGAAATGGAAATATAAAATAAAAGTAAAGTATTGCACTGAGTGTTACAGCATGCACCTCTCTCCTCAGTCAATGAAGGGATGCAGGTTTCAGACTCTATCCCTAGGCAATGGAAGGCAATGGAGGGCAATGGGGGGCTTCAGGCTTTGAATGAAATGAGGGGACAATGTGCTCTGGCATGCTGACCTGAGTGACTATATTGTACAGTATTCTCTGCAATTTGCTCTTGACATATGAACCCCTCAGGCTTTCTGCATTTTTAGTGGAGTGAGGACGCTGAGAAGATGTTTGAAAGATATTTACCGGGAGTCTAGCAATCTGCAGACTCTAGAGTGGTAGATGTCCTTCATTTAAGAGAAAGCCTGGGCAATATGCTCACTCATAGCACAGAAGGACCCTTGCACAGGGGGTGGTCCTTTGTAGAATCCACTGCTCTGTTCCATTGGAAGCTGCAATGCTTTTTTTTCTAACTAAAAATGTTGAGTTGATTTCTTCCTTTTGTTATCTTATCTATCCTGTAGAACATCCTTCAGGGCTCTTTAGGAATTCAAAAATGAATTTGTTCTGTTTACTTTCTTATCTGTGATTTGATAGTAAATACCATTGTTGGAGTGTAGTGATTCATAGTACCAAAGCTAATTGCTTTCCTTCAGCTTCAGCTTCTCCTGCTGCCCTGGGAGGGAGGGACACATGATTGAGTTCTCACATTTACAGTGACCCCCTTCTTTTGAACACCTTGAGGCTGAGATCTGTACTTTCCTATCACCTTGGGGCAGTGATTTAATTTGTACCTGAACAGACCTAAATAGAATCACATAGTTCCCCTGCTGAGGTATGTACATTCTTAGAGGTCACTGAAAGGAGATGGTGTCTTCCTATATTTCTTTTTTCTTTTTTTTTTCTTTTTTTTTGCTATAAGTAAATTAACACAAACTGAGTAAGTGCTTATTTAGCTCACATTCCTAATGGTTAGAAGTTTCAAGATTAATCCATTGCATCTGGTAGAAATTTTCTTCTTGGGTTAGGGGACTGGGAGCTCTGAAGCTTCTGAAGCCAGCTTAAGATAACTGAAGTTTCTGACTCAGGCTTCTCTCCTCTTACAAAATCACACTGTCTCCTTTGTTTAAAGGCTGTATTCCTATGTTCACACTTGACATTATTGATCTCCCACAGGTCCTACTAGGACCATAGTTAGACTAAGGGCCTAATCTCCTAATATCTTACCTTTGAGGCTAAATTTCAACTGAATTTTGAACCATCTTTGATAGTAGGGTCAAGAAGGATGCTTTTTTGCAAGACCACACATTTTTCTTCACCATCTTTCCTAAAGGACTACCTCTTGTCCCTAAAACATCATGGGTTATTATTGTGAGTGTGCTATGTCAAAAAATGTAGAGTGACATGTTTGTGTGTTACCACAATGTCAGAAATTATTGAATAATAAGAAATTCACAAGATGCAGTGTTTCAAAAGGAGCAGTTTTCCATGTATTCCCATTTTCCTTAATAATCTGGCTAAGGCAGCCAAAGGATCTTTTGTTCTAATCTTAATCATTAATATTAACTATCATATCACACATCACATGTCAGTAAAAGTATATATATTTAAATATCATATGTGCATGTTTGTGTTACAGAGTCTCTATTAAGGGTTATAAAGGTGTGAAATGTCAGAGACCTGAGAAGCCAAAGCTGGGAATTCACAGACCTGCTGTTGTAAAACAGGCCTCTGTGAGTCACAGATTTGAAAGTGAAGCTGTAGAGTCAAGTCTAGATGCAGAAGACAGATAATGGGACTCCATAAAGATGAAGAAAAAGGCAGCTAGAGCTAGATAAACAGCAGGTCCAGATAAGTAAACAGGAGAATGAAGAGATATAAGATAGGGTGTAATTTATGAAAGGCCTCAGCTTAGGGGTTCAAGGTGAACAACAATGGAATGGGACACAACCTGGTCACAATGATCCAAGAATGACAACCTTAGACCATTTTCGGATTCCTTATTTAAGTCCCTCACATCATAAGGGATTCACATCTTTCTTTTAATGTCTTCCTACATACATTGAGTGTGATGGGAAAAGTTGATAAATTATGACCTGTAGAACTAAAGATGTATTGAATTAAAGTTGAAGCTATTGTATTGTTCAATGTCTATGCTGTTTTTTTTTTTTTTTTTCCTACATTAAAGGTAGAGTTGGGAGTTTGTAGTAGAGACTGAAGGTCCCACTGAGACCTCTCAAAAATTTATTCTCTTACTTTTAAAGAAAACATTTGCTGATTTGTGAATTAATCCAAATATAAAATTAATGACTATTAATGACAGTGTCTGTTACGACTACAGAAGTTATTTTTCACAAATATTATACATTTACATTATTAGAAGCCTTGATGTTTATGTCCTAGTAAGTTATTTCAGTGAAAGACATAAACAACCAAAGGAATGGGTACAGCGGGCTGTGACTCATACATCCTGCAACTGCTTGTGTGTGGTTATCTGTTTCTTTAACGGTGTCTGGAGATGACTTATATCAGTAACTTTCTCAAAGTTTGGTCTCTGAAATGGCAGCATCAGCACCTCCTTGGTACTTTTTAAAAATGACAATTTCAGAGGCTCTTTCCTGGGTCCCCTTGACTAAAATTCTTGAGGAGCAAACAATGTATTCAGAAAGCCATCACTTGTAAAGGGATCTGGAGGCTTTTCAAAATTGCATGTTTTGTTAGATGTTGAATCAGCCTTGATGACATAGACGGAAGGGGAAGAAGCTAATCAGCATAGAATTCCTTTCCCCTTCTGGAATCAAGAGGGATCTCTATCATTGGAGAGCAGATAGAGTTAAATTCCTGGGTGTTAGCGTTGCTTCAAGAGAGAGGAAACAAGGAACATGATATTAATCATTCTGGAAGTAGCTATGGTAAAGATGCCGGCATATAGTGTTTTCACTGGTCTTTCACAGTTTCTGCTTGAGAGTAACAGTGACAGACCTACCAATGGCCTTTGACCAGTGAGTTGAACTGTAAATATTACAGTGGTAATTCCCATTTTATGAAGAACTGGAAAGACGCCAGTAAAGTCTTGGCATAAGTAATATGAAATGAGCTCAACCCAGAAGTGGCAGATGTGAGCTGTCACCTCAGACCCATCTGTCAGTATGGTTATGCCTTTTCTGTTACAACACTTGCTTTTCCAGGATGGGGGCAATGAAAAGTTGCAAGACCTGACTGAGGCTACATGCTAAAGCTGCTGCTGCTGAGTTGCCCTGAATCCATCTGGCAGGACTTGAACTTTCTGATTCTTCCACTGGATACACAGTGATTAGAAAGCCAGTGTTTGGAGATAAACACGTCTGTAGAAACACAATGTGTTCATCTTCACAACATGTAGGAAGTGCACTGCTACATTTCCTGTCCTGTGGAGAGCAATGAGCGTGGAAACCTGGGGAAAGTCAGTTCTTTGCATCATGGGCTTAATGCCTTCATTTAGACCACATGCACTTATGGGGAGTAGAACCATCTCCTCCAGAGCATTGATCAGAGGCACAGCAGGAGTAGGAATAGGGAACTTTGGGAAAACATTTAAAATTTTTTTCGGCAATCCTATTGTTTTTCTAAAGCATTACTGAAAATTTTGCCAAACAGAATCTTCTTTGGGGAGATGCAAATAGCTGACTGTGAGAAAGTAGGGAGCAAGAAAGATTTTTAGACTAAAATCAAGAGAAGCACTGATGGTAATTGTGAACTCCTAAAGGCTTTTCCCATGTCCTGTCTGAAGATGCTGCATAGTGCGGTGTCTAGCCTAGTGTCTTGAACACAGAAGATACTTAGGATACGCACATAGAATGAAAGGATGATAAAACTGTCAAGAGGCGTTAATTATAGTGATACCGGAAAGCGATTTTTCAGTACAGGAGGTCTATTTACAAGACTATTTTAGCAGATGTCACGGTCCTGTACTATTATGATAGACATTAATAAATGGGTATGCTACAGATGTTGACAAGGTCTTACTCTCTTGCTTGTGACCTATCACCTTGTAGACAAATCTTTTTTTTTTTTCTTCTCTTACCATTTCACAGCACTCAAGTCACAGTAACCATAGAAATGCAGGTCACTTTTGCAATTTGATAGCTATGTTCTCTTAAATGGGTACTGTCTTTTGCCCATGTCCTTCCAGCCCAGATGCTCCATAGTGCCAGTCAGGGAAGTCAGGGCTGGGGAGCCGAATTACACTGGGCCAGACTCAGCCAAGACATAGCCACCTAGATGCCAGGACCAAACTATTAGATGATATCATTCTACATTAGGCCCATATGCTGTGCTACTGACATAAGTGAGAACCGGAAGGACAAAGAGACCTGAAGAGAAATAATGCTGCCATCTTAAATGCAGCTGGAAATGAACAATCTAGGTAGTTGTCCCAGTGAGTTTGATATTTATCAGTGGTATTGCTCAAGTAATTTTAGAGTCAACCCTGCCTGTAGGGAATAACAGCTCCTAACAGGCATAAGTAAAAGAGAATCCAAATAAGAAATTGATCTTTTATAGTATCTTTGATACTATCTCCTCCACTGATAATTGTCCTCTCAAAACGTAGCTTCTTCATAGTGATGAAATTATTCTGTAAGGGGGTCTTGCCCACTTCCGTGATGGGAGGAGTACATGAGGACAGAACAGGTCTACTTCTCAGTCATATGTGGGAGCCATGGTGACAGTACCTTGAGTAAAGATGAGAATAGTTGGCAAGAGTTAGCAACCCCAGCATTGCAGACTGGGATTTAAGTCGGGGAAGAGGCTGGGGCTTGTCATGAGCCCCAGGGCTGACACTTTTGGGTGTCCATTAACAGTTAGCAGACACTTATGCTTGGCCACAAAATTTCAAAGCCTGAAACAATGCACCTGGAAAAAAGTTACCCTTTCCTGGGTCTCGGAGGGTTGTAGCATGGTTGACACAAATAATGTTCGTCAGTCATCTTGTTTTCTTTTCTTGGGATTGATTTATCCGCAGGCATGAAATATATCTGTTTCTGCCCTTTGGACATAACCATTGCCATTTGCAGTGAGAGCAGATGTGATCTCCTATATGTAAACCCCATGCATGTTGGTCTATCAATGTTTTCTCTTAGAGAGCGGGAGTCTTCATAGATGCCCAAGATCTTCACAAGATCCTTGTGAGATTTTCACAAGACTCTCCCTACACTGAGATACATAAGTAGTAAACAACAGACTGAGGCTTTGGATTTCTTGGTCATGTACCTGTCTGGATGTTGCCCAATGGGATGCTTTAGTGGTTCAGCCTTTCATGAATTGCCCTTGTTACTGGTATGACTCATTGGTATTATAGATGCCTGTGAGATTCCCAGGAGACTTTCCAATGGTGTGGTTGCCTTTTTGTCACTCATAGTACTCTAACTAACTCTAGAAAACTAGGTACAGCAAGGTGACTTAGTGAAATTCTTTCTTTCGTCTGTCAGTGCCCTCTCTACCTGGGGTCAGTGGTCTCCCTAGGAAAAGCCATGCAATGCCTTATTAAAAATTTACTCTTTTATACTTAGCTTGCATTTTGTAATATATGTACTTGATTGTCTATGTGCAGTCCACCAAATCCAGTATGCTTAATACCTGTACCCCTACCGTTTTGGTTTCCCTTACATTGAACAGGTCTTTTAACTCAACTCCTTGCATAGTTTAGGGTAAAACTTATGTCAGTATATCCCGATGTCTTCAGCTAAGCCTGTACCCACAATTATATCGTTTACTGGTAGCATTAGTAGTATACTTGGACTTTGATTAAAGATTTGGAAACTAACTCTATTTTGTAGTTTTCTTTGATTGGTTCACGAGTCTAATCCTCGCTTTTTGAGCTAAAGCATCAGTTTCTCTAGGTAAAGACAGCTCAGCTCTACTGTAACGATTTGTAACCCCGTCTTCAGCAGTCCTGATTTCAGAGTACTAGATTCCAAGTACACAAGGCTTTATTTTCATTATTTTAAATTTTGTGAGAAAATTTGTGAAAAAATTTAAAATTTGTGAGAAAGAAAGTGGAGGGGGAGTAAGAGAGGGAGGGAAGAAGAGAGAGAGAGAGAGAGAGAGAGAGAGAGAGAGAGAGAGAGAGAGAGAGAGAGAGAGAGATTTTTAAGTGCCCAAATAGGCCAGAGATATTAGATCCCCCAAATCTAGAGGTAAAGGTGGTTGTGGGCTGTGGGCTGTGGATACTGGGGACAGAGGTTGGGTCCTCTACAAGAACATTTTCTGATGAACTGTTTCTCCAGCTCTAGGTTCTTTTGAAGGGGCGGTTGATAATCTTGTATATGAATGCCACATTCTTTATCCGTTATCGTTTATTGCAATCAGGTTGTTTTACTCCCTTTACTATTGGACATAATGCTGCAACAAACACCAAAGTGCAGATATTATTTTCAATTTAACTTCTTATATTTTGCATATATACCCAGAAAGGGAAATGGTATAGCAGACGAGGGTTAAAAATAGCAAACGTGCATTTGTGGGGCAAAGTTCAGAAGGTCTGCTACAGAACACAGTGTTTGTAGTTAGTAACATACACAGTGCATGTGAGAGGTGATTGGTACACTCTAAATTTCTGCATTCCAGAGAACAAGTATGTATTACTTGATCTGATTTAATCATTCTGCAACAGTAACATAGGTCAAAGTTAACTCTCACACCATTAACTTTCTTTTCTTTTTTTTTTTGTTAATTAAAAAAAATTCTAAAACATATTTTGAGATCATGGAAAGTGCCTAGCAGACATGATACTTGTTGAACTGATCTGAATATAAAACCGTATTGACCCAGGTTTTCACCCAATCCCAGAATCTGCTGGTTTTGTAGGGTAATTGGTGGCATGGTACTCAGCTGAGGCTACTGTGGTGGGATGATCCTATAGTGGAATGGGGTGATGCTGTTTGCAGTGCTGCAAAAGAGACTGGCATGCAAATATAAGACACATACAACTTGTTAAAAGGCATGGTTTGCTGGGCCCTGTGCTCTTTCAAGGAAGCAGATTAAGGTCATCTGTAAGCGGTGATTTGATTGGCAGCCTTTGGTAAAAGGTCAATCAAGACTGCAAGGTAGTCTTTGCTTCAGATCAGTAGGAAAGTATCCTAATTTTATGAGCAAGCTTGTTATGTTGAAGGACGTCCTTCTATAAAGAGAAAGTGTGACTGCTCTGAAACTCAGGGACATGGCTTTTCCATGAGATAAGGGAAGATTCTAAAAATAATGGTTCCTTTGGTTTTTAAAAGATTGCATCATTATTAAGGATGTACTAGGGCATGACTCTGAATATGAAGGGACAGGAGTCATAGAGGAGTTATGATATGATTGACAAGTGCCATAGTATATTTGGGAGAGATGAATTTAACCTATTTTTCTTGCTAAAGATACCTAGAGTGATGTATAGAATTTGTCCAAGTGAGTTTAATACAGCTCTTTCTGCAAGCATAAAATCCCACTCCTGGCTAATCAAAATGTATTGGGACATATTTGCTTATTGGCAGAGTCATTTCTTAAGTGACACACACAGGAATGATGCATCTAACATGAATGTTTATGTAGATTCAGTGGAACAAGTAGCAATAGGGTTTTTGTTATATGAAAAATGACTTGCACAAAATTATTCTCATCCATACCCTAGGACTCATACTCAGAAGTCAGGAGTTGGGATAGATTCTCAAGCTCTGGGCACCTTATTCTTTGGCCAAAATCCTTAGTCCTTGATGTTGGTTTCATTTCCACCCTGCTCAAGACTTTTATGCTTTAATAACATCTTATAATTTAGATTCTGTTGCAGTGCTTCGAAGGCAATGCAGTGATATCGATGGACACTTCATGTTTAGCTGGTCTGATCTTGGCACTGAATCCTCAGCTGCACCTTTATTCTGAATTTGGGACACAGTTTCTCCAACATGAACCATGACTCAGGTCAGTTAAATGTTTGGCCCTGTGTGTGTGTGTGTGTGTGTGTGTGTGTGTGTGTGTGTGTGTGTATACTGGGGGAATAGTGTCAGACAGCCATAGAGAAGAGGATCTCAAAGTCTTCTGGCCTTTTTCTTCTGGCCATGTGGAGCCTCTGATTTTATTATACTGTGTTACAGAAGTTTTCTGTTCCATGGAAGAGGCTGTGAACAACATTGCAACACAGTGCAGGTAGATACTCTTCATATTATAGAGGAATAAAATGAAGATCTCATTACTTCCTAAGTCCTGTGATGGCTCACATATTGTCAAGTTTCCTAGAAAAATTTATTACAGCTCTAGGAAT